>NW_022752067.1:254421-273598 GCF_011630105.1 Anneissia japonica
AGACGTTTATCTGTTGATGACCTTTTGACCTCCTGAATTCTGCAATGAGATTTTCGGGTCGATTCAGCCGAGACGGCCCGAGTGGAGTTTCATGTAAATGTTTCGTACGGAAAAAAAAATCGCGGACGGGATAGGTCTTGCCGAGTATATAATTACATATGGCGACATCTTCTTAATATCTAAAATAGACACAAGCTACAATGAAACCTGTTTGCACGTTAGCATGTATATGTTACATGAGTGGAATAAAGTGCTAGATTATCATATCGCAACATTCACTGAATTACGAACGAACGTATTTGCAAATTTTATTCTCTCACGAACCAATGAGCGATCGCGACTCAAACAACACGTACAATTGTCGATGTAAAAGGGGAACTCCCTCGTTTGTGCGCTTGCGCATTGATGTCCGACGATCTGGTGGAAAAACTCTGTCTCTGGGAAAAACCAACGCCGCTATATCCGTTTCGAATAATAGTTTTGTTTCTATTAATAACGTATCACCAGTGACACAATTAAAAATGAAATACTTTTGAAATTACGGTTTACGAATGAAATTTGTGTTTAGATTATTCCATATGTGTTACGAGTAAGTTATTTTTCAATTTGTTTTAATGCTAAGCCTGGGCTAGGCCTACAACAACTATGGTATGTTAAGTGGAACAAGTTGTCAATGCAACTGCCTCCACCAGAACAATCGACCATCTTGGGTACTCTACTATTACATACTACTCAGCTAGGTGGGCTTGAACAACGTCAAACCAACAGCGCCACAACATAGTCTCTTCCTATATGATTTTGAAGTGTTTTTATGTATAAAATACGAAGTGTATTTTTGTATTAACGAGTGAAAATTTAAACTGTAAAATATGAATCGTTATTAAAATTTAAATATAATGAAATGTTGTTGGCAATATTTTGTTCGTGTTAGTGTTCAACCAGTGGCAGGTTCAAAGGTAGCCGCTATTCAAGGTTCTCTATATTATGTCATGTCACTATTCATCATTATTTGCAAATAAGTCATACAGTAATTTGGACATTCTTTTCTTAATATGGTATTTGGTTTCTGTAAATGGTGGAATCCGCCTTAATTTTATGATAGAATTCTATTTTATCCACATCAATATATAACCAGCAGATTGATCAGCTTTCAATTTCATATTGATATTGTTACGTACTTTATTGAGACAAAATAAGTATGAAATTTGCTTTTGTTTGAGTTAGAAGTTCACAATTCCTGTTTGTTTCCATATTGTCAGTTCAGAAATCTGAGTTTGATTAGTTAGATTTATTAACCTTGAAGTTAGGACAAAGTTTATGGTTTTGTCCACTGATAAAGGTAGATGAAGTTTAATTTTACAGAATTTTCTAGTCAAATCTATATTTAGTCAGCTAGATCTATATTTCTGGATGACTGATGTTGTAATGTATTTTTACAGTCTAGTGGTACCCCCTTTTACAGTACCCCTTTTACACTGCAAATACCAGACTTCTCAAGTTCGTAAAATGCATTTCCGCAGGGGCGGACTTGGTGGGGGGGGGGGGTGGCGGGGGGGGGGGGTGTGGCCACCAAGCCAGGCTGGGTCCGGCCCCTCTTTTGGAAAGTAAAGAAAAAGAAATAATTGATCGTTCAAACGAGTCTAGAAAACAAAAATTCCGCGGGAGCATGCCCGAAACCCTCTAGGGTAGTGTTATCTCGATCGGGGCCCCCTCTTTCGGACATCTCTGGATCTGCCCCTGTACTGTATGTCTTCAGATAAATAAAAAATTTCTCTAGTACCTAAAAATAATTTGCCTTTAGTACAATACTTGATACTTGATATAAGTGGGAAAAGTTAGGCAAACGCCTTTAAGACCCCACAGCTGTCCAGTCTGTTCTTGAACAGCAACAACCTCTTGTGGTAAGCTATTCCAGATGTTTATTACGCGATGTGAGAAGAATTCCATTCTGCATTTCAAAAATTTGTTAAGTTTTGGTTTGTATAATTTATATTCATGTCCTCTCCTGCTAGTGTCCTCGACAAAGATAAAAAATGTTCCACAATCCACGTCTTCAAAGGACTTAACAATTTTAAAAGTTTCAATAAGATCTTCTTTAACTCTCCGTTGTTCCAAGGTATACAGATTCAATTTGATTAATCTCTCACTATAGCTCATATTTTTCAAAGATGGCAGTAATTTTGTAGCTCTTCTTTGAACTTTTTCCAGTATACTTACTGTATGTCCTTTTTTAAGCCCGGGCTCCAAGCCTGAATTCAATATTCTAGGTGGGGTCTAACATATAATTTATATAATATTTTAAAGCTCTCTATATCCATATATTTGAATGACCTTTTAATGGTACGAAGACTGTTTGTTGCTTTCTGTGCTGCTTTCGTACACTGTAATGATGTTTTACCATCGTTTGAGACAGTCACACCCAAGTCAGTTTCTATGTCTGTTGATTGAATAGCAATATTTCTCATCATGTAAGCTGCCCCAGGGTTACTTCTTCCCATGCATAATTTTGCATTTATCAGTATTGTACTTTAGTAACCAGTCATCCGACCACTCCAACAATCGGTCAACATCTGATTGCAGTGTTAGGCAGTCATTGTTAGACTTGATGGGAGCAATTAGCTTGGTATCATCAGCAAACATTAAAAGCTTATTCCTCACATATTCTGTTAAGTCATCCACATACACAATAAATAATGTGGGTCCCAGGACAGACCCCTGGGGAACTCCACTAACAACTTTTGCTTGTGTTGATGACTCACTTCTAACAGATACCGTTTGTGTTCTATCACATAAGTAGTTTTTCAACCACTTAATCAATTTACCATCGAATCCATCAACTTCAGGATCAATCTTTTATGTGGCACCGAATCAAAGGCTCTTTGATAATCTAAATATAGAATATCAACATCATTCCCACAATCAAGCTCTTTGGTGATGATCTCAAAGGACTCCAGTAGGTTTGTGAGACATGATTTTCCAGTCATAAAGCCATGTTGATTCCGGGATGGAAGGTTGTTTTCTTTTAGATGAGCCCACATCTTGTCTTTTATAAGAGATTCCATTATCTTACAAGGTATACTAGTTAAACTTACAGGTCTATAATTTCCTGCTGTAGTTCTTAATCCTTTCTTAAAAACTGGAACAATTCTAGCTGTTTTCCAATCCTTTGGCAATTTACCAGACCCAATAGATTTTTCAAAAATGATTGAAAGTGGAACAGCGATTTGCGCACTACACTCTTTCATTACCCTTGGATGGATACTGTCTCTTATACACATCTAGATTGCATTACAGTTGTGGAATTTCAAATAAACTGGACAGGATTAAGAGTTATCGGTCACTTTTCAGTACAATCGGGCCCACTCAAATTGGGTTCAATGGTCCTGAAAATGGGGCCAATCGTCCTGGGCCTGATTGTCGTTGGGTCTCAATTGTCTGTAATTTGATGTGATATTTCAAACAAATGGGACAGGATAAAGATTGACGGGCCACTTTTTATTTGTTTTCACAATTATTTATTGCTATCCAATAAGTATGAGTTGGCTAGCGACAATGTACAGTAAACCAAAGATCCTAATGGAAAATTTATTTGTTCTGGACTTTAGACCTATTTACCTAGGCCTATGATAGATTTCCGTAGTATTTTGTCCTTTTCTGGACGTACCTAATAAGCAAAATTTCCATAGTACTTGACATGTTTGCAGTACAGGTGAAACACCGGGGAGCAAGAGTGATAAGGGAGGGAATTTTAAAAAGCCTTCTTTTATCTTAGTTGCCATCCTAAAACAGATAATTGTGTGACCATTGGAATAGAGTTTTATATACTTGTTACTTGGTGCTTCTATAGCGCTTGTTCCTTGCGGTTACAAATTACAGTATATACAGTGTAACCAGTTTGCTGGGAAAGTTGAAGAGGTGTAATAAAATGTTAATAAAATACATACATTATATTTGGAAATGAAATATTGTAGAGCCATAAATATTTGGAGTACAGTATTTTATAATCAGAGGGCTCTGAGGGTATAATGTTTCTATGTGATTAATTTTTATTGTCCTGTTCTTGCTTTTGTAAGAACTTTATATGGTTTGTAATATAATCATTATGTATGTGCCTATCTCAAGTTAATAACTTCTCAAGTTAGTAATATGCATTTCAGTAACCGACAAGTTTGAGAAACCAAATATTCTGGTGGAAATATCAGTTGTTCTGGACGTTAGACAATATATAAACCTATTTCATTATGGGTCTAGGCTTAATGATAAATTTCCCTAGTATTTATGGTCTATTTCCGTACATCCGTAATTAGGCTAAATTTCCGTAGGAACTACAGACGTTCCATGACCTCTTCTTTGCAACAAGGATTCTCAACTAGTTGTTTCACCATGAAAAACATCTGAGGATCGCATACAACTGGTGTCTCTGCTGTTATTCGCCTATCGCCGTGTAAAATGCAACATTAAGCTTCATTACAGTTCAGTGTTTGTACTACTTCCCATTTACACTGACCAAATCCCTGGTGATGTATGACCAGGTGTATACACTGCAGGATAACTCTTGAAATTGAGCTGTCAGTGTAAACAGGACTTTAGTCTTTCCTTCTGGTTCAGACATGGTATACTGCTGTGCAAAGTACTGTAAATCCAGGATACTTGATAATCTAATAAAGTTTATTTTTATATCATTGACTTTGACTTTGATGTAGTCATAACTTGAAAAATAAACCCTTAAGGAAACCTTGGTAGGTCAACAGGAAGCATAACATTGTGTTGTTGTAGTTTTGTTTTTGTTTCCTTATTACTTTCCATACCATAAAACCTAGAATTGAAGCCCAATGAGCATAACCTCAAGATGAAGCCCCACTCGAATAGAAGCCCATTTCGAATTGAAGCCCTCTTTATTTTGCAAAATTAGCCTCGAAAAGAAGACCATGGGCTTCTTTTCAAAATAGCATAGGCTTCTTTTCGAGATAGTACAGTACTGTACATACACTGAATTTCAAAAATGCAAAATAAATCCTCAATGCAAGGAAAACGCAAGAGAGGACGACAAAAGTTGAGATAGGCTAATGGCATACGTTCAGCAACAGGCCTATCCATGAATGAAGCTTATAAAATCAATCATACCGAAGGATGTCATCAGAAGCGGCATCAACAGATCAGCCATGAACCAATGGATAAGAAGAAGACGACCAAAGAAATTATACAGATAGCATAGAAATAGAATAGAATAAGTTCACCAAAAAGAGGAAATAATTCCAGAAAAAAACATTGTATTGCCAAACCTGACCAATTAAATATTTTGAAAATATTGGGTCAGATTGTTTTGTTTTAAACCGAAAAGAAGCTTTATTCATTTCTGGTTATTCATAAAACATATACTGTAGACATAGCAGTATAAAGTCACTGAATTGTGTCAATTTACATAAGCTCTAAAATGCCATAGCACACTTACAGTATATCAAATTGATATACAAAAAAATTACAAGAAAAAGAGAACCGTAAAATCAGCAAATGAAGTGAAGTCAGTACAGTAGTTGTTTAGAAAGTAGTGATTAACCACAGAAGTTTTCTATACATTGAAGCTTAAAATATTACGCTGTACTGTATTTGGATGTTATTTTTGATAATATATTTTCGCATTTATTCCTATTGTATATTGAAAGATTTACAATGAATGGTTTATTTTTTAGTTTTAGTTTGAAGCAATCAGGAAAGTTTAATTGACAGCTAAACAACTGACACAATGATATCAAGTTCAAAACAGTACATCTGGAGTGAGAAAGATGTTCTGGGCTCAGGTGCAACCAGTACGGTGTACACAGGTAGATCAAAGGTAAGCTCCATGAACAATAACCTTTATCCAAATCAACTAACATAGATCCACTAACATGTTAACAGGCAGTACAATAGATTCTATCTATCTATTGCACAACAAATTGATAGTGATAGTGTCTACTTCATAAACACTTACCTGAATGAACGGATATATGCCAATTTCCTTTAGAATCTTACCTTTATTTAGTAATAATGAACATACAGTAGATAAAGGGACAAACATTGCAAAATTAATTTAAAAATACTCAAATACTCTACTGTTACAAAGATAATAAGAAAATTCCAAAATAAGACAAAAGACTTTCAAACACATTACTATTTTTAATGATATTGTTATATATTTACTATTATTTTTATTATTTAATATTTTTTAGTCCAAAGGAAGCAAGGTTGCGGTGAAAGTATTCAACAACTCAAGTTTCATGAGGCCTGGCGAGGTGCAAGACAGAGAGTTTGAGGTTCTCAAGCAACTGAGACACAGAAATGTTGTTCAACTTCTTGCAATAGATGTCGATGTGAGTGTCTTTCAGATCCCAAAGGTCTTATAATTACAAGATAGTGCTCTCCACGATTTACGCGTACCAAACAGAAGCATTGATGTTCAGTAAAAAGAAGCATAAAATAAAAAGTAATCATTTTTGAGAGAGGGCATCCTAGTTGTTACCATGGCCATTACAGAATTCAAACACAGATGCGCTATCTGTAGTTAGTGATCTTTGATGTCAAAGTTGAAAAGTAATCATTTTTGCTGCGTTGTTACAGAATTTTCACACAGAAATCGAGGAGAACGCTACAGTATCTTGTAATTGTAAGATCGTTGGTACCTTCCAACATAAAAAGAATGAAACAAGCCTCCTAATTATAGAACCCTCCATTTAAAGACTACCTCCATTTAAAGACCGCTTTTCTGTGGTCCCAAGTTAACTAATGTCTAATATCTTTATTATTCTAATTGGAGACCTAAGCTGCTAAAGACCATGGAAACCCCAGTCCCCAAAATGATCTTTACTTGGAGGGAGACCTGTAATTAAATAACAAATATGTTGTCTAATAATGATTATATTGATAATGAAATTGATGATGTAACACTGTTGCCAAAATAATATTGAATGATAATGATAAAATTTATGACAAAGAGGAGAAACATGATGATAAGAACAATTGAAATTGTTTCAGCTATTTTCCTCTAACATTGGTTTCAGACTGCACTCTCTAAACTGCATAAATACAGAATGAATGAATAGCAACAAAAATTTAAGATTGAAATTATGAAAATGAAAATTTCCATTACAGGAAAGAAGTCGGCAGCGGGTCATCGTCATGGAATTGTGTAGTAAGGGCAGCTTGTATACAATGCTTGACCAACCACAATCCATCTTCGGGGTTCCAGAACAAGAGTACAAGAAGATACTTGCTGATATTTGTAAGTAAAAATTGTATATATATTCAATGAACTTTTTTGTGAAACACATGTAAGGACCAAGCAACAATGAATCAAAGTATAAATTTAACCAAGCTATATTTTTATTGGCAGGTTGTGGAATGAAGTATCTCAAACAAAAAGAAATAGTACATCGAGATCTGAAGCCCGGAAATATAATGGTCTTGGAAGACAAAGATGGACAAAACGTGTACAAACTTGCAGACTTTGGAGCTGCAAGACAACTCGCAAATGATGAGAATTTTGTTTCTTTGTATGGAACAGAAGAGTATCTGGTAGGTTTTCTGCTTTAATATGTAATCACATGTGTTTTCAAGTGTAAGATGCTGTCTTATCAACCGATAAATGTCTAAGTTTCTTTTGAAACTTACCTCTGAAGCATAAAAAAATGTGAAAAGGAAACAAGGATGGACAAACCCGCTCTTGAAGTATGACCCACATAGAGTTCCAGTGGAGGTAATTAGGGGCAAATAAGCATCGCTTCCAGCCTCTACACCCAAGTAAACCCAAGTAAGTAAGGATATTTTTCATTCACACAGGCTGTATATAGGCGAGCTAGGTTGATTTCCATTATTTTTCTTTTATGCTCGAGAGGTAAGTTACAAAGGAAACTCGGGCATTTATCGGCTTATCTATGTAAGTATTTTACTCGTAGACTAACACCATCACTACTGATTTGTTTATTTTTAGGAATGACCTACATAGTGAATCAGTGGGATGTTTGATTATTTTGGCAAAAAAGGGTTGTGTTGCTCAATTTAGCCCGACTGACACAACATCTCAAAATCTAGAGTCAGATTTTTATTTTAGCAATTATTTTTCTTCCAATGAGGACCCCAAAAGCTTGTATGATGTTACTATTTTACAAACCCAAAATGTTCAATCTCTATGACCCAAACCATCATCTTCACTCTGCTAATAAAATTCTTCTCATTCCGAAATCTATAACAAAAAAAAACAATTATTATTATTAATGTTATGATGGTGATGTCACTGCAATATATTTTTGCCCTTATGCTGTAGCACCCAGACATGTATGCCAGAGCTCTGTTGAGAGAGACACCACAGAATGCATTCACATCTAAGGTTGACATGTGGAGTCTTGGTGTTACATTGTACCACGTTGCCACTGGACGTCTGCCCTTCAGACCTTATGGTGGCCGCAGCAACAAGAAGACAATGTGAGTTTGATTCATATACAAATTTGAAAATCAATATTATTCTGTGATTATTATGATCAACAATATTTGGTCATCATTGTATCATAATTATTTTGATTATTATTGTTGGTATTATTATTGCTATTATAACATTGTTAGTTTAATTAATATTATTGCCTTTAATACTAATTTTATTTATTGTTTTTATTAACATAGACATTTCTATATTAAATTCAGTAAAATAGTTTTTCTTATTCTAGTCTTCCATTCCTGTTTGTTTTTGTAATTGTTATAGTTATACACTAGTCATTATTGTTATAATTGTTGTTATTATTTTGATATGGTTTGATTTTACCATTATCCTCAGGCATTACTTGGCAACAAAAAAAGCATCAGGGGTCATATGTGGAATCCAAAAAGACTCTGTGGATGGACCAATCACATGGGAGCGAGAGCTGCCCAAGTCCACCCAAATGTCAATGTAAGTCAAGACAAGATAATTATATTTCATTTTGCAATTCAGGTCTACCTCCAATTAAAGACTACTTTGATCTCATTAAAATAATAAAAATAAAAGACATTTGTTAATTTGGAAACACAGGAAAGTGGTCTTTAATTGGAGGTGTCTTCAATTAGAGGCAGACCTGTAGTTGCACATTGTCACTAATGTCAATTAAAACATGACAATTCATGATATTGGATCCTATCATAATTGTGAGTTATGAAAACCATTCCTCATCTGGCACAGCATGTTCAAGAGGATGCTGACCCCACTGCTGGCCGGTCTTCTTGAGTCTGACCCAAAGAAAATGATGTCTGCTGAAAGATTTTTTGAAAAAGTGGACAGCATCCTAAATATGGAGGTATTTGATGTCTTTGATGTGCAGAAAGCACAGATGTTGAAAATATATCTTCACAAGGATAACACGTAAGTCGCATTATCGTCTCTAGAATCTTGAAGTAAAATTTATCTTATTTTCATCATCATTGTCACCACTACCATCATAATCATTATCACTTTTACCATCACCATTATCATTATTACCACCACCAGCATTACCATTATTATCAACATCTTCTTCTATATTATCTTAGTCATTATTATCATCAGCATCATCATCGTATCATATTGACCGTTATGAATATCCTCATCGTCGTTGTCATTGTCCTTTTATCGTTGTCCTCATCCCCGCATTTTTTGCAGGTATCATCATTTAATCATCATCATTACCTTCCATATAAATGATGTTATCTATGCAGTGTTTATTGCACTGACAATAAAAATCATATTTATATTTAGATTTATATAAAATACTTATACAGTGTATGATTGATACTTAGATTTGAACATTTGAAAGAAAGCATTCAGCAGTTGTCTGATATCGCAGTACCAGACCAAATGATACTATACCAACAACAGAATTATAACCCAACAACTCCCTGCAAACAGTTTCCAAATACAACAGAGAAAGAACCGATGATATTGCTTCAGAAGACCCTGCAAGCTCCGTGGAGTGTCGCCCCTAGTTATACACGTAAGTCCAGATTGTACTCCAATATTTTTTCCGTACAGATAATATTCCAGATATTACTGGTTGGATAAACTGTTGTTAACTAATGTGTGCATACTGAACCATGGAGATCCTGTAGTAGATTACGCACACTAGCGACATGAAGCACCAAGATCGTCACAGGAGAGTGAAAAAAAAAATAAAAATAACATTTTGTTTTTTTACTTAGCAAATAGTTTTGCCAAAAACATACAAATGGAGGAGAAAATAACTAAAATTAAATTTACATAATTGGGAAGAAATATACATTATATTTTTGCAAATTTCAAGGCAGCAGTGGGTGTAATAAAAATAAACAAAAACCTTTATTTTTTTTTTAAATTGGCCAAAAATAAAATGTTATTTTTATTCAAAATCATCATTACTGTCAGGCAGCAGGTTCACCAAACAAGGTATAACAGAAGTCTTGCCTTAGTATTGTAATTCTAATTTGCTGGTGTAAATAATTTTTTCAGCGGACTTTCCATCACTACCGTCAAATTCACATCCAGATGCAGATTATTCATATTCAAAGGTGATGTAACACTTTGTTAATACAGTCATAATTTGTTTTTGAAACCCGCAGCCTAGTTTTTTTATATTGCATGTTGTATTTATTTGTATAGAACTTAGAAACAATATTATTGTGTTATTATTATTATTATTATTATTATTATTCTTTATTAACATTATTATTTTTTAAATTTTCATAGAAAAATATTATAATGGCTTGTATTGTATAAAAAAGTTATTCCAACATTTTTTTTCAGTTTTATCCTTTCCAATCTATAAACTAAGGATTCAATTATAAATACATATAAAGGCATTATACTCAGAGACTTGTAAAATAGACATTTAGGCTGTTAAATACTTATTGGAATTATTGGTATAAACATGAAAATGCTCTTGTATTGTTCTTTAGACCAGTGCTGGTATAACTTTTTTTTTAGGCGGAGAGCACTACAGGACACAGTGGTATTCTGTGCACCTCTTAATGAGACTTTATAGTCATTAGGAGTCTTGAAGTGGGGGGCTGATAGGGCTTGAAGATGAAGTGGGAGCTCGATAATTAAGTGGGAATGGGGGGAGAGAGTAGCAAAATATTGCTCACTGTATTGTCATCATCAAATTTATTTTAGTATAAACATGAAAATACTCTTATATTGTTCTTCAGATGAGTGCTGGTGTGATGTTTTATAGGCAGCGAGCACTACAGAGCACGTTAAATGCCCAGCATGTGTTTGACAGTGCTGTTTATTCCTTCAGGTCAGTATAGCATATGGTATGAACATTCATCTGTTGACAAAGAAAAACATTCTAGTGGTTTGATCCATACTAAAGTGCAACCTTCTTCACTCTCTAAAAGGTGTAGAGAGCACACAAACAAATTTAGGTAAAGCACCTGTACGTAAGAGCACAATGAAAATGCCCAGTGAATGGATCAGGCGTCAACCTCAAGATTAGAGACCAAATTGCAGATTCTGCACCACACATTCTTACAAAAAAATTGACACAATTGTATATTTAAACATAGTCATTTACCAAAATAGATACCTTTGTGTCTTGCTGTACAATCCAATTTGCTTAATACCTCACAGAGTTGTAATACGGGAACTCTTGCAAAGAGTTGAGAGAAGGATGGCTGATGTCGCAAGGTTTAAGGTGAAAGTAGTGACAAACTTAGAAGGCCTGAAGAACCATTTGAATTTTTTACACACACTAGAGGACATTCTCCAAGTGACAAAAGAAGAGGGGCAGGGAAACAGCATGGAGATATCAGAAATTGAAGCCCTTGTCATAGAGGTAATATACTAATTTCTTCAGTAATCACTTTGATTTACCTGTTGATATTCGTAATGAATTAGATTTTATGGCCACCATATTTAAATTCAAGGGTTTAAGTAAAGAAATGTTTTAAATGATTCATATATTTTTTTTTATATATATCTTAAATTGTACATATTTTTGAATAGGGATATTTAATTAAAAAAATTTTTATACTATATTATAGGTATATTTTTAGGTGTTTACATGTATTATTTTCAACCTTGGAGAAAAACTCGACAGTGATTTGTTTCACTTTTCCTGTCGGATTATTAACATGTGCTCAAATTACATGAAATGTCAGAAAACTAAATTGTAGGAGTGTTGAAAGATACATACTCCAAGTATTGAAATACACACCATCGTGTTGGGATTCAATATTTCGCCATTAATTATGTCATCATCACGAATGAATGGAAAGATACAGTTACAATTAATTGGCTGAAATATTGCACCATTTATGAATTATATTTTAGCACAACTGATCTCATTGAAGAAGAAAGCCATTGTGAAGCTGGCCCTTTTTCAAGTGCTCATTGTTTCTACCATGTTACAACAATTCCCAGCTTTACATGGAAATTAATCACGACCTGTGATTAATCTAATTAATAAGATATATATGTTTTTTTAATAGATAAAGAAATAAACAATATGATTTTGATTATGGTTGTTAGATTCAAGAGGACTATCAAACACAAACCACAATCCTACATGTCTTAGATCAAGAACTTAATGAAGACAAGCTTAATTCCTTCCGCCTGGTAGAAAGTCTGTGTTGCGATCCAGGACAAAGATGGTAATTACTCCTGTTGTTGATTTTGGAGTGTGCATCACAATGTATTTTGGTTTAATTGTTTATCAACAAAACTAATTATTTGTTCATTTTAATTGCAGTACTGAGCGATTTCAAGTAGCTTTGAATTTAGTCTTGGAAAGTCTAGAAATATTTAAGGCTAACAGACGTTCAAAGCAGCGAGAAAGTGTACATATTGTTAATCTTGAAAAGTAAGGAATCATTCATTTTATTGCAATTATAATATTGCATCTTTACAACTTCAAAACACCGAAGCATTACACAATAAAATATTCTCTGGTGTTTGTGGTACAGTTGTAGCTTGGCAGTATTTTTACTATTACTCAAAACAGTGCAATCCTCGGCGGGTGCGCTAATTGTCCGAAAATAAAATTTTATTTCAGGTGGATGTATCTAAGTCAGTACAGCACTATTGTTGTTATTGTGACCAATTGAAGAAGTAAATTTTGTTTTATCATTTTTAAACAGATTACGATTGAGAGATTCCTGTGTAGAAGCTTGGAACCACCAGAGCGGACATTGTGAAACAAATTTAAAAAATATCCATACAAAATTCAATGATTGGTACAACAAGTAAGTTATAATAACAATTATTTCCCCAAAAAAATTATAATGGTAATAACAAATGCTAATAAATGATTAACGATTTTCTGCATGTTTTATGAGCATGCTACAGAAAATCCTAAAGTGCATGGTGTTTATGCCTGTTTACGGCTGCTAGGTAGTCACGGACCACGCCCATACGCATAGTGTTTATGTGATAATCTTTTTTTGTTACAGAATGTCGATTCTTGGTAAGATAGAAAAAATAGAGGAGAAAGTGGATTGGTTTAAAATGAAATATGATGATTTACAGAAAAATATTGAAAAGGTAAAAGCTGATAGTAAGCAGTGAGTCAAATGGTATCGGAAATTTGCCACAAAATTTATTTAAAAACTAGCGAGTACTTAATTTTGACTATTAAGTCTTTATCAATTTTCCATATTTTTATTTTCAGGTGATGGAAGATCTGGAGAAGAAACAAGATGTTTTAGTTTCAAATTTTAAAAATATGACAGCAAAGGAATCAGTAAGTACTGCAAATATACCTATAGCACACAAACCTAATATTAATGAAAGAGATCGATTTAATCTTTATGAGGTCTTTTTCTTTACAGTACATATCAGAAAATTCTCAGTTCCCAGTGTTAAGTCTGGGAATGGGATTTACATTTGAGGGCTTGACATATATAGTATAACATATGTAATTTTTTTTTTTTTTATCTGAATTTCTGTAGCGCTTTCCACAATCTGAAGAATATACAGGGCATTATTCCCCTGGAGTTGGCAAACCTGCACATTTAATGCAACTTTCTCTGCCCCCTAGGGAGTATCCCTAGTCATGCCACTTTACATGCACAACCCATACTTTCAATGCCACACCATCCTACCAGATACCCATTTATACTCTCCTGGGTGGAGAGAGGCAAACATAAGTAAAGTGCCTTTCTCAAACTCCCGATTTCATGATCAGCACCACACACTCCTACTTACTACTCCTACTTATTTAGTTCAAATATTTCTATATATTGTTGCTGTTGTTGCTAAAGTTAGTTATCTTTAATACAATCAATTAAATTGCTGATTAAAAATATCAATTAAAGTTACCAAATTAATGGTTTATAATCAGGATATTTTGTATTTTTATCTTTGATTTGTAGATGAAAAGCAATTCTTCAGGTGGTTCATCTGCAAGTCAACTTTCCTTAATGAGTGATTTTGAAGTCATCAGCAGTCTGGTTGCTTCTATCCCTGAGGAAGAAGTTGACCGACCCAAAGGTGGGCTACCTTTTCTGCAACAAACGATAACCGGCATTGGAAGAAAAATACAAGTAAAGAAGGACATAAAACAGCAGTATGTATTATGTATTTGCTTTATAATGTAATAATTATGAAACTTTATGTTTTCATTATTTATTTTATATGTAGATATTACCCATACACACATTACAGCTTTTATATAGCTACCTTTCATGAAGATCAGAGTGCTGATTTGTGGACCTCAGTAGCTCATGCCGGAAGTTTCTTCTCCTTTAAGGGTCTCTTCATGTCTGAGCTACCTGGTAAACCAGTACTTCATAAGAAAAATACTTTCCTGACACACAAGCCAGCCCCTTCCCCCACCATGAGTTTTCTCTCTCCTGAGCCCCATGACTAGCTGTTACCCCACTGATATAGGACATTAACTGTTTTGCTAATAAGGGAAAATACCTTGCTCTGTAATACCTCCTTGAAAACAGCTAACATGGCTCTTTTCTATTTCCAGGATCATCAAAGGGGATCCAAAAGAGAAAGAAAAAGATGAACTTGATGAATCAACAAAGTTAATGGAAAAGTTTGAGCAGGAATCTGCCTCTTTTTACACCAGGTTAAGTAGCACATTCTCCTCTAATGAATGTCCTAAGCAATAAATATCAGCTTGTGGCTAAGTACTTAAAATGACCAATTATACTATTGCTATAGAATTTCTTTGTACATGTGTAGTAATGTAAAGTAATGTGTAAATGGAAGTAACAGGAACAGAAGACTTATTGTTAGCTTCAAATGTGGACTAGCCTTATCAGACTAATCTTATTGACTATAAATACTTTTTAAAATTATGAATAGATTTTACTACAGAATATCTGTAGTGTTAATGAGGGAGACACATAGACAGGAGAGTGGGTAATACAGCAAATCCATTCAAACATAAACTGTTAAGCTTGGCATATTTGCATTAAATTGAATATTTTTCATTTTTTAGATCATTCTATTTGCCATATTGGCATTATACTATATATTTGCATTATATTTACATATTTGCCATGTTGGCATTATATTACATGTCTTAACGGTATGTATTATATTTTCAATCGATGTATACACTGTATTGCATTGTGTATTTGCAATATATTTGGATAATTGGCATAGTTTGCTAACCTTTTTTTTTAGGTTTTTTTTCATTTTTTTTATTATATGCTCCCTTCAAGGTTACCAATCTTATTTTTAGATTATAAATGATGGTGACAACATCTTTACATGAAGTGAAAGCTTGACTATGCTTAAACCATATATTGCTTTTAAACTTTTGTAAATACTTTGATTGATGAAAAAAAATACTATAAAATGCTAGAAGTGAATTTGATCATAGGTTCATAGATAACCTAAAAATATTGGGGACTTCTTTAACTTGGTGTTCAAATAATATTCAGGATAAATAATCTAGATTCACAAAAAAATATGGCTTATTCCTATATAAAATATACATATAATTTAGATATCGTTACTAATGCATTTTATATATTAGAAACATTTAACTTTCATTTTAAAAAGATACTCTACTTTATTAAGGGATCCACAGGATGGGTTAATAGCTACAATTATAATTTCTTATCAAATATGGTTTAAAAAGTAATTTTAGCTAGTATTCTATAGCTTTTATCTAGTGTGGCTCTTTTTGCAATTGCTCACCTCCTTGCCTACAAATATGCATAACTTATCAGCGACAAATCCATAATTGTTTTACGGTAACGGAAAGTGGCAGTTGAGGACAACTATGTCCAAAGTCAGGCAAGAGAGTAAGATTTTGGGGTGTTTCCTTGCCTACTGTGAAGAACCAGGGATGGAGTTTTTCCATATTGATCTCATATAAATTAAAGGTGATTGTAATGTAAATATATTGTACTGTTCATATATCATAATTAATGTTATACTTTTTCTTTATTGTCAAAATGATCTAAGCTTTTATTGTGTTGGGTGCCAACCTTGTATTACCACATTTATGGGTTCATATCATTTATCGATCACAATTTGTAACTCTCCCTTGACTCTTATAATTTTTTTTGATAGAGGGACGTATTTCAACTAACCCCAATTTGTTATCTTTAATGGCTACTGAATTGGGAGGGTGTCTTGATCACCCTGCAGCAATAAAGATAACAGCTGAACAAAGGGTGGATGAACTCTCTATACTCAACGGCCAGCCATAGTTCATATGGATTCAAATTAATATCAAAACAAAGGTCTAGCACATAGAAGCTTTAGCTATTATGCACTCTATAAATCCATACTTATTATTAAGAGGTTTGTTTTCGTATGCAGTTTTTCTTTACCTTATGCATGTTAATTTGTTCAAAGCAAGGCACAATGATTCAAAGCACACTATGGTCCACCAGCCTACTGTATAAGACTTTGAAATATTTCATCAACAAGCTCCCTCTAACGTCTCTTGCCTAACTGCTCCTTTGTAGGGCCCCTTGGAAAGTTTCCCTTTGTAATAAAAAAAAAATACTAAAAGTAATTTCATTTTTACAAGTGGTTTTATACACTAGGAGTTTTGTCTGGGTCTGAATTCATGAAAGAAGCCAACAGGTAATAAGTAAATCTATTTAATTATTAGTTAACTTTGTTTAATTAACAATTGCTCCAAACAATGCTTGGGAGCCACTCAGGTATTAGTGTTAATTATTTAAAGAAACCAGTTCCTACCATTTTTTAATTGGGCTGATCAATTAGGAAAGGCACATACAATAAACATGGAGACAAAATTGCACCTATATAATGATCTCCAACTGGTTTATTTCTAGTGCAATATACTTATACCAATAATGGTAGATTATTTTGCGTATTATGAAAAGACCTGTATGCACTTCATATTATCATCACCCTGGTCATTGGATTAAATGCCTATGGAACTCAGCTCACCAAGGGACTATTCCATAACTTACAGATGTATACACAAATTTGTCTGTTTGCCTAACTAGTATTAATATATGAAATAAAATGTTTAATTATAGGATTATAGAGGAAATAATTGGCTTATTTAATTTGTACTGTTTATATTTCTACATTTTATCATGTTATTATAAAACTATATTTAATAGTACCATAAATTGTTGTTTAGTCTTTTATGTCAGAGATCGGTAGTCAATGAAACATTCCATTTTTTGATTTTCATAAAACGATTTTAAGATCCTACATGTTTGTTGTGTGTTTCTATTCAACGTGAGTAATTAGGGGCGGATCCAGAATTTTTCAAACCGGGGTGGGGGAGGGGGCGTGTGTGAGAGAGGGAGGGCACAACATTTTCAGAATAGATAATATTGAAATAAGGGCTAATTTCAATACATAACATTGATATGCATTGAAATTTTAAAATTTTGTGGCAATATGGGGAGGGGGAGGGGCACGTACAGCTGTGACCATGTGACCCTGTTCCCCCAGCTGGATTTGCGCCAAGTAATACACTGTTAGTTTCTATGTGAAGTAGCAATGTCAATTAAAAAAAATAATGTTAAACATATAATATTTGTAAGCTTATAATTATAAAGCATAGTATTCAGCAAGTCTATAGCAACGTGTATAATAACACTGCATTATTTGTTGTTATGGATCGACATGTAAATAGTGGATTGACTGTTCAGCTTGGTACAATGCAACCCATTCCCCCCCTGCCCCCCCTCTGGTGACATTACTTTTCACAAGGACCAAAATATCATGAAACTGCCAGGTTTTTCTTGCAACTAAAAATTTATTTTTAAAGATGCTGCAATATTTATCATAAAAATATTATAAACAGCCAAATAATCAGATACATGTGGACAATTTGCATAATAGAACATCTGCGTTTTGAATAATTTTACAGCCTTGAATTATAGTTTATAGTTTATGCTTTTGAGCGATGTAGCTCCATACCTATACAAATGACCAATCTGAACAGAATGAATATATATTTTACTTCTTTTACTTTGTGGTTTTGTAGAAAAAAAAAATTAAGAATAATATTGTTGTTATCAATAATAAGAAAAAAATATGTACATGTGTGTTTCTTTGATTTTGTAAACTTTACTGTATTGTTTTTGGATGCACCTTCTATTGAGAAATGTGCCTCTGATGGCAAAATGTAGGTTCCTAATAAACTAATATTATTATTATTATTATTAAGAAAAAACTGCACATTTTACCACAAAAAAAAAATCAGAACTAGTGTATTGCATAACAGGGAAAAAAATCGTTTTCAGTGTGAAGAATGATAAAGTTTTTATATCTTTGTATGTGCTAGTGTACATTTATGATACTGTGTTACATTTTCATATTTCACAGTATATGCTTTGCTGATTGGATATTCAATGACCAATCAAAATTAATAGTTTCAATTAGCAGTTGTGTCATGTGACAACCTCTGCCAACTGATTCTGTTGTATTTGATGAATAGGGCAAAATGAGTCTGTCTGTCAACTGTAAATAATGTATTGTGACTAGTTTTATAATGGTGAAATGTAAATTGAAAACTCGGCTAATAAACATTACAAAAGGTACCTGTGTGTTGTAACTTTCGTTATATGATCGTCCTTGTCTTCCAATATTAGCAAAATGAGAGTAGTTAAAATAATATATATATATATATATATATATATATATATTATAATATAGAAAATAATGAAACAACTTCAGTAGTAGACTTTAAGAACACTGATTTATTATAAACTCGGATATTTCTGCCACTCCTGTGGCCTTCATCAGCGAGAAATATAT
>NW_022752067.1:273906-291002 GCF_011630105.1 Anneissia japonica
TTCCTATACTGTGTACGAAAAGCAGCAGCATAGGCATTATATATATGTAGATAGTTGTGTAATATGAAGCTGTACTGAAATCATTAATTTTATTCATTCAAAACTACACTAAAAAATAATACAAAATTACAAAACTTAGGCTAAGAGATGGAAATAAAGCTTGGTTGTCAATTAGGTATAATTCAACTTCTTGTAGCTAATATTTTCTTTCATGCGATGTTATGTAATCAGTCAGATAGAAAATGGCAGATATTTTCATCCGAATTTAAATTACATATACATTTCATATTTTTTTATTATTTAAGTTTTTTTTATTATATTATTTTAATTCCAATGCTTTTAATGGACCTGAATTTAAACTTTAGTGCAACTCTCTCAAAGTCTAATCAATTAAATAGTGTTTTAATTTAGGATGTGGTTGTATTATTGCATAATCTGGGAAGAATGGTTTACTTATAATTCAATCTCCAATTATCGGATGAGTGAAAGATTTTTTAAATTTGTTCCTTTTAAATGAGAGGAATATGAGGGATGAGATAGTTGTATAACAACTGTATATTTTGCAATAATCTTTCATTAACCACTTAAATAAATAATACATTAACTTTATTTATAATTGATAGCTAATTATATTGGTGAAATAATAACTTAGCTCCTTAAATGTCATTTTTTTGGTAAGCTTATTATTGTATATAGGCCTATGGCGCTCTACAACTAAAAGCATGCTTATTCACAGAGTTCCTTTTTCACGAAATGATCATTTCTAGGTACTTATTTTCTCTTTATTATGAATTATCATCACGCATACTATACAATATGATAAAAGTGAAATAAATATTAGTTGAATTGAATTGAACTATTAAATGTATTTATTTAGTGTTGCTCATGGTTTTTCAATTCTGGACCTTTTAGTAATGCTATGAGGAGTTTGAGGCGTTCTAATTTAGTTACTAGTATGTAAAGTTTACTTAAGGTACACCATGCAGGGCAACCATAATTAATTGTTGGAAGCACAGTTGCGCGCCACAAAATATCACCGTAATAAAATATATTGAAATTATCGAAATTGTCACTGACTGATTTTATCATAAGCAACAATTAAATCATTTAATTTTACTTGTACCACGCCCTCTTTCGATGGAATTTTGGGGTCATGTCTACCGGCTTTCGGCCAATCAGATTTAGCCAACTGTGCTTGTTTTGTATCAATGGTTTTGGTACACGCGTACGACCGGTGTGCAGTACATTTTTCGCGTTGAAAAACTCAGGGACTGTCTTTGTTTTATCACTGGAGAAGATAAAGAAGGAAGTTGTTTTTGCTTTAGTTAGCATCTAAATAAATAAAATGAAAACGTGGTTATCTAGAACGTTACTTATAACCGTATTCTTTGCTGTTATATGTAAAATTCAAGCGAAATTACAAGACGGTGATTGCGAAGGTTAGTATTTATGGGATGAAGCGGTTGTCTCTGTACTGTATGTGTGATGGTGGCAATTTGCCCCGGGGAGGGTGTATAAGTATCAGCTACGTAGAGGCCTAGCCTAGTCTGCTAGCACAAAATGAAGGAACAGCCTTTTTAGTGATATACGGTTTGGTCCGACGGGTCCCTCGAAACATGGTTGTGTCAATTTATTTTTTAACAGCAACTGTATGTCATGTCATTTTTAAATTAAAAAGAAACTGATGAGTAATTGCACTTTTTGTAGCCTTGTCTCTATTACATGTATTATTATTAATTATTTATAATTTTACTTTTGTAGTGATCAGGCCATTTTGAATAATGTATTAGGGCCACAATTATTAATCATGATGATAATTTTATAGTAACAATAACAACTAGAGGCCTATCACTTAGTAGTAGTGTATGTAATGACAAGCCGTGTGACCCAGAGCTAGGCCTAGGTTTATTATGCCCTGTGTCAGTAGAGTATTTTCACTCAAAAAGTGGCCAAATGGTAGATAAAATATATTCCCCAGACTGTATAGTAAGGTCTATGCACGGAGAGATTGTTCCGAAAAGTAGGCTTTGACCAAATTTTAATTATAATCAATGCAAAGCAGTAATTACGATTCCGTGCACCTATTTTCCTAGCGATTTTCCATGCAAATTTGAGCAGATTTTTTAGGTATCCACGCAATCAAAAAACTTTACAGTATGGTACTGTATATCCCTACCAAAGAAAACAACGTTAAGTTTGAAAATACTGCATTTTAGATGACGTCGATGTCATTTAAAATGTTATTACACCTTGGAATCAACCTTTATTTTCACATGGAATATTTCCTTAAATCGTCATTCCTCACTTGGTATTTTTTAGCATTTGAAATTAATCAAAGCCCCATTGAAGATCAATCATTCAATCGTTTTATTTTTTTAAATACAAGGCACCGTTCAAACAGTAATCAATACACCAACACTGATTGAGAGAAGGACTTTTAACTCAAGGCCTGAAGCTTTGCCCCTGAGAGCTCACGCCGCTACCCGACTGCTGTCATCCAGCAGAGTGGATACCATAACATTAAAATCTAGTTTGAAAACTAACTTTAAATACAAAGATAAACCATGAACTTAATTGTATTATCTGAATAAACAATTCTCTACTGGCATTACAGAGTAAAAACATTCAGATATGAAAAATTTAGTATAAAGATACAAATTAATTAAAAAAAAAAAACTATACTATTACTATTAGTGTTAATGATTTCAAATTGTATGTTGCAACAGCAGGTACAAATGTTATTAATTTATATTCTTTTTTTCAGTTTGTATAAGTGTTGTTAAACAAATAGATAAACAGCTAACCTCAGAAGAAAGGAAAAGTCAAGAAAAGATTGAAGGTGTAATCAGAAAAATATGCAAGAAAGCTAAAAATCGAGAAAACAGATTTGTAAGTTGTTTTCAACTTAAGTGTCACCTATTATGCATGTTATTTAATACATTATTAAACATGATTGCTATAATATACATATTTGTTACCTTATGTTCCAACTCTTCCGATTTGATCACGCATCTACCTAACTTTCATGCAATTTCCCTGTTGGATGTGTTTTTTCAATAATGTACCTGGTTCTCCTTCTAAAAGACCCCTCCAATTAAAGACCACATTGCTGCGGTCCCAGAACTGTTTTATCTTTATGATAATTATTTTTCTAAGAAAGGAATATGTAGATTGTATTTTCAGGATGTTTGCATTTTCAGCAAAAATCAAATGAAAAATTATGACATTAAGATATAATAATTCAACAAAAATCTTTTTAAAATTTAAGTTTGATTAGTAATAACTTAAATATAAATGGTAGACAGTCCAATTTTTAAGGTCAACATGGTATCTTTAAAGTATTTGACAATTACTTGTAAATTATTGATATAATTATACATAATGATAATTAATAAAATATAGTATATACAGTACGTAATACACTATACAGTACTTTATTATTATTAATATACTGTAATGTTTATATGATATTTTAAGATGAAAACTGAAATTAATTGTTACTGTACTGTATTTGTTCCAAGCCCTCATGTTGAAGACTCTCGAGAGAAGCAGGTCAACACTGCCCCAAGTCAGCTCAGCTCCAAGTCAGCTCGGCCCTAAGAAACCACCTCGGCCCCAATTTTCTGTGTATTTATGACATTATTATCAAAAGAGATTTGAATGCAAAGCCAAACTATGCCATAATTACAGTGTCTTAAATCATTGTCTTTGTTTTTCCTTTTTCATTTACATCCACCTAACATTAATAATAAACTGTTGCTTTAATTATTCCATGAATACACAGAAAATTGGGGCCGAGTTGACCTCTTGGGCCAAGTTGACTTAGGGCCGAGTTAAAATGGAGCCGAGTTTACTTGCAGCCGAGTTCACTTGGGGCCGAGTAGTCTCAAATTGGGATGATATACACAACACATTAAGAGAGATTATTGTATATTGTACATTATTTTCCCTTTCTTTTTTTCTCTTAGTGTTATTATGTAGGTGGGACTGAGGATGCTGCCACTGGGCTGCTTGGTGAAATTTCTAAACCATTGATATCTCATATGCCAGCTGATAGAATATGTGAAAAACTTAAGAAGAAAGATGGCCAGATTTGTGAACTTAAATATGGTGGGTGCTTATATTCTTTAACACATTTATTTGATTATAGCGCCCCCCCCCCCCATAAAAAGCAATGAAAGCAATACCATTCTCAATGCATTCTATTAATGTTCTACACCGTTAGAATTACACTTTTTCTAACTAGGATGGGATCTATAAGTCTTGAAGATCACGCAATAACACATTTTGACAGTAACTATATGTGTTACAGTAGTTTCACATTTACAGTGAAATTAAGGGGTGTTTATTTGAGTATATACATATCCATTTTACACCAAAATAAACACCTCCTGTAATAAACTGCTCCCTTGAATAAATACCTCCTCAAAAAACCTTCTCAACAATCTCAACTGGGGAATTTATTTGAATATACAGTATATAGATATTTTCTCCCTTAAGAGCCCCTCTATATCAGTACTACCCGGTACCAGCAACTCTTGTTGTACACTACAGGGGGCTGTCATGGGTGTATGCAAGGGGTGGGGGAGAGGCAGGAAGGTCGTATGACCTCCCTCCCCCTCAAAATTTTCAAAGGTCCACCTTTTTTCCAAAGACATTTATTTCTAGGGCCTTTTCACAATGATATAAAGGAAAAAGCATTGATGAGGTACCAGCAATGAGTTCAAAGACCTTGCCAATTGTGTGACATAATCTATCTCAGTTCCAAGGAATGAACGTCCTCAATCTGTGTCAATTTGGCAGCAATTTATTTTTTTTAAAAATTGTATTGACATTTTAATCACATCTTCCTGTTATTTCATTGTGGGAAGGTTAAAAAAATTATGATCACGACCCACCCAGAAAAAATCCTGGATACACCCCTGGCTGTATAAATAAAAATCAATCAATGGATATGTGTTTCCGCTCTCTTTTTTCTTTTTGGACAATAACACCTGAATTGAATTTTATCTTTTACAGAAAAGCAAATAGATCTGGATGCTGTAGACTTGAAAAAACTAAAAGTGAAAGACTTAAAGAAGATTTTGAGTGATTGGGGAGAAGTCTGCAAAGCATGTACTGAGAAGTCAGATTTTATTAAGTTAATCGAGAAACTTAAACCTAAACATTTCAAGAAGCAGGAGTTGTGAGGGGGTCCTCTCGTTCATCGTTGTACAGATAATGAATAATTATTTAATTTTATACAGTACAATGTTTAGATATACATGCAGCTATGTTTAAATTTTATTTCTGTGATTATTTTTCATTTTTGATTATTTGGCCGGTTTAAAAGTGCAGGTAGATGGTTTTTATTCTAAAATTAATACAAGATTCTCTTTATTTCTATTTCTTGTTACAAAAATAAATCTACCCTTTGAATGTTAAGCATGCAGATATCTGTCAGATTCACAATGTTTGATAAGACTCTGGGATAACCAGCTTTATCATAGTTTTAAAGCCCCGTCCACACTATCAAATTTTCTTTGACAAAAAGTGTTGTATTTTATGTTCTGTTTATGGTGATGTTGTGATGTCATCATGACCTTATTTAGGCATGATTTTTGTTGAATAAAATTTGATAGTCTGGACAGGGCTTTAAGATAGTCACCCCTGTAAGACCTTGCTGTAAACAGGCTTTGCTAAGCCTGCATGGAATTTATTGTTAAATAGCTGATGCACATTTTATTAAGAAATGTTTGTGTTGAAGTTTGAATCAAAGAAAATATAGCTTTTAATTGCAATCGTTGCACTGCAGAGCTGTGCCAAACACTCCCCAATTTGATCGAGCATTTAGCATTGCTGAAAGTAGTAATTTTATGAATACGAAGTCCAAGAAAGGAACCATATTGATAGTTTATAGACCAATTATTACATTCTCTCAGCAGACTTGAAAAATATAACCAACTGTACAGACCATGGTACTGTACATCAGTGGTGTAATTATAGACTACTGCCAACGGTATCTGTGTCAGAATTATAGAAGTGTAAGCACCAAGACTTATAGCAATCCAAGATGATGTGTAGGCCTACTTGTATAAAGCCCTGACCAAACTCTCATGCCTAAATATGGTCATGATGACATCACACTATAACCATAGTAGGCAGATCTTGTCTATGGGTATACAACAGTTTATTTATGTCTGATCAAACATTGTTAAGTTTATTTCTATGCCCGGCTTAGGAATGCTTTCCTGGGTGTAAATTAGTATGAAATTTACATTTTTTAAATCACTACTATAAATGCTTTGTACTTATTGCTATCACAACAGACAGATAAAGACGCTGCAACATTTATATAAATAATTTATTCTTTATTGAAAAATATATGTTGTATCAGAATAAAAGGTACCCTAAATTAGGTATTATTGTAGCTATCTTTTTATGTTTGTTTTACTAATATAGCAGTTACACTTCTAAAAAAAAACTTAACAATTGAAATACAGTATTACAGTTGCTAACTTTTTATACACAAGTTATTAACATTAAATTAATGAATTTAACAATATTTCTTGACTAATTAACAGATGTATATGTAAGACCTTTCATAATAAACTGAATTGAGAAGTCTAATTTATCTAAAACTGAATTGTTTTAATCTGTGTTGGAAGATTACTTATTTAATCCTTGAGTGATTCAGTGTTTAAATTGAATTTGAAGGGGTTTCAGATTAAACAGAAAGCGTATTACTAACCTTCATTTTACAAGCACTAAACATGGAGTTATAATTCATCCAGCAAGTATAATATTGAGACCTTTTCCAATTCATGTTTACATTAGAAAATTTTCTGCAAAACAACAATCTTTTTGTATTGATTGGTCATGAATATGTAGAAGAATGTGTATGATTGCATTAGTGGTATTAGCAGGCAGTGAGAAATGTAAATTACCCCACATACGACCTTACAAAACATGGAATTGGCCATCGTCTGATGCTACTTGATCTAAATAATATTTTTTCCAACCTAGCAAAAGTTATTGTGATTGCAGTTTCTATTGTTGTTTTGATCTAAAGTATAAAGCATAATTTTTACTATCATAAATAATACAATCTCTCCCACTTGACCCCACCATGATTTTTGCTTTGGTAACCCGACTTTTGACCTTTGCCACCCCCTGGTTCGCACACTCTTTTTTCCTCCCTGTTGGAAAATTTCTGGAGTGTCTACTGTACAGTGACTTCTTGTTTTCTGTGTCGAAAGTTACAATTGGGACTTTGTTATTATGTTATTCAAAATCCCTGTCCCCACAGAATAGATGAGCAACATAAAGATGAATGTAAAATGTTGTTCATCATAAAGTGAGCGCTGGTAGAACAACAACATGCGACTCTAACTCTAATTCTTTAAACAAATGTTTTTCATCCAGCTTTTTTACTCTTGACTGCAAATCATCAAACCACGATACGATCCTTTCCTTAAAACATGATACCAATGAATCAGGAATACTAAAAGAATACATGGTAAATTTTCCACTGATATCTGCAAGGTGGACGATACATTTTACATTGTAAACACGCAGAGGGACCATTCCGAGGCAGTTGTTGACATCACGGTTGTTATACCAATATACGATTGGGTATCCGATCAAAATTCCAAAAAGAGTTGTAATATTGCAGCCAGTGGCAACATCAACTTTCAGCTTTCTGATAGTAGGTTTGTTTAGTAGAGTAGCCTGGTCCATTGAATCACTATTACAAGCAAGACTGCCCTCTGTTGCAAAATCAAGAATGATTTTCAGAGAGCTTGCTAACTCTTTCACTATATTCTCTGAAATAACGTGATCGGTACAAATAACTGGTTCATCTAGTTTACCAGAAACATCAATGCATTTAAGGTATCCTTTCTCTAAGCATCTTCGGAGGAATGGTATTAATATATCAGTGTTAACAACAAAGATGTTCTCATTAACCTCAATAACATTAACAGATAGGCAGTCGCGTAGGGATAGGCCACCTACGCTAGTGTCGACTGCTAGCAAATTTGTGAAGTCTTGTAAGAAAGCTATCATGGAATCTGAATCAATTATACCATAGTCATATAAAAATCCATTCTTTACACCATATAGGACGTAAAGAAAATCTGATACCAATGCTTTCCATGATTTTTTGGCATGTTTTCCAAAAAAATTCCCTATCATACCTCGGAAGCGGTCTGCACCAAAAGTAGCCATATCTATGTGTACTAAAACTCTCATAACATATATATAAACTGTTATTTTTTATATATTATTTCTAGTTAAATAATTATATAAATACAGTCTGTATAATACAATAATATTGCATATAATATATTAATAGTTTTGTTTAGATCAAAGTCTTTATATATTTGTTTATTTTAACATATTTACAACCGCCTGTTGCAGACGTTTCCTAGCTGCAGTGACGTCACACCACCGCTTTCTGCGACTGTATGAAAACAAAGCAGGCGATAGTCTTTGCTTAGAAGTTTCCCGAGAAAATGAGATTTGTTTTATGCTAAATTTTCCATTTTCCTGATGGTGAGGTATGATAATTTTAGTACATATTGTTTAGCTAATTTGCTGCGTCATATAAATAATTGGCTTAGGCCTAGGTAGCGTCTCCAGGCTAAGAGTGATGGCTTTGACTGTGTAGGCTTGATTTATTATGTAAGTATGTACTCGACCGGAACGGGAACCGTCGCGTCGGTCCGTTCGCAAGTGCGCACTTTTAATAGACCTAGGATGCATAAGCTGGTGCTGGGTTATTTTACGTCCGTGGCCAAGGTACTGTTGTAGTAGGTAGTGAAGGATGATGTTCAACAAAAATTAAATTAATGATAATGTACAGTAAGGAAAAAAATTCAAATAACTAATGAACTGATTGAATATCAATGAAAATTTTAATTAATGACGACGGGCTCCTGAAGAAAACAAATGTTTGATATGTTTATTGTACTGATTTTTCTAAAACACAGAAAAGGTACTTGGAACGTTTAATGAGATACAGCTTCTTGATTATTTAAGAATAAAAATTATCTAAAGTAATCTTTTAAGTTATATAAATAAATGGATGGGCATAAACTTAATAACATCAGCTGAAATTTATATTGCAGGAAACTTGTATGAAGGCAGACAATTATGGCTGAAGAAGCTCTTCAATTCTTTGACCTTCTTGACCCCACCCAGAATGGGTACATCACGACTCAAGATGTTCAGCGATTTGATGAAAGTATCCACAGTTCACCGATATTTCCTGAGCACGTACCTGCAGCAGTCCAGGCTGTCTGCGGGGCTATGTCGGGGGGTTTGTGTACACGTACACACTTCCTTCCTGTGCTTCTTGAGCTAGAGCGGCGTAGAATAGTAGAAGAGCAAGCATTGTGGGATTTCAAAGCTCTGGACAGAGATGGTTGCGATGTCATTTCCATTAAAGATGCACTCTTCCTTTTCAAAGGTACAATGTAAATGCAGTAGAATTTCATTGTACTCAGGGTGAATACAGGGGTGGGGTGGGGTGAATCCAGGGGCTGTCCAGGGGTGGGGTGAGAAGCCATTGGGACTAGAGATCCTTCCAAACAAAGAAAGGAGAAAAGAAAAGAAAGAAGAGGGGCGAGAGAAAAGAAAATAATTTTGAAAGCACTACATAATTCCTGTATAAAAGTTTCAATGTCTGTGTTCTTATTGATCTTGTTTTACAATCGACTATACCACCAGCTCCTCCCCCACTTCCACTTGCACTGAGAATGGCCCCCTACACAGATTTGTCTAAGGATCCGCCCATGCAAGCCTAGTTAAACTGGTAGTAAAGTGTATATTGCATACTGAAGTTGGTGGTGATGAAAATGATGATTATTATATCCAACTGGTGTTGTTGATAAATGATGATGATAAATTTATGGCGTGCATTAACAGATGCATTATTATAATAGTAGTTATAAAGTGCATTTATATTCTACATCAGAACTGGTCACAGTTCAGCATATTTACATTTTCAAAAACTCATGTCAACTCATTGTAGATGATAAATTTAACAATGAATATCACTTAAATTTTACTTCCTCTCCTTTAGCTACGCACCAGGAGAAATTTTCTATGAACACTTGGAATAAATTCTTAGAAACCAGAGAGTCTTTGAAGGATAATGTATGCTTTGATGAAGTCCGCATGTGGTTGTGCAACATTCCAGATGGTCCTCCGTGTAAGGATTCAATTGTAATTAATGAATGTAATAAACTTGAGACCCAGAAGATCGAGGAGGAATTTGAGAACCATAAGCAGTTTCTGGCATTTCAGGAACTGGATGAGCAGATCCGTGCTTTACAGGCACGAGAAAAGCAAGAGTACCGGGAGAAGTTTCGTCGAGGTGCTCGCCGGAAACTTCAGAGGTATGCAGATAAAAGTAATTTGTTATTTGGAGTACTGTGATAAACATTACCTGACAGATTTGGATTTTCTCTGATTTCTTTATATTTCTAAACTTGTTTTGTTAATGTATCAAAGGTGACAAATGCTTAGATTATTGCTTTAGGTAACATATTTTATATGACCTTAAATTATGTAATTGATTACATTAGTATTATTTTGTAGGATTTATAAAGCGCACATATCCAAAAAACTGCATGCTCAAGGTACATTTTTCCCAGGTCATTGGATACAGAATCAATCATACACAACGTGCAACCTCCTCCACTCCCTGGGGAGTATTCCTAGTTATGCGTATAATCTTCAGCACAAATAATTTCATTCAGAATCATTCATCTCCACCAGATACCCAATTATACTCCTGGGTGAAGAGAGGCAAATGCAGATGAAGTGTCTTGACCAAGGATACAGGCAGTGTGATGAGCATCGGTCTTAAACCCCCGACCTTCCGATTAACAATTTCAACGCCTTTCACACTGTGCCACACGCTTCTATTAATATTTGACATTCTTTTAACTTTAAGATGGAACCATCTTGGGTTGGAAGCAATGCTTTTTGACGATGGCATGGACTGGGATGACTTCAACCGCAACAATCGCAACAGAGTGTCTGTAACGGAACTCATGCAAGCAATAGATCTGAAGTATAATTACCTAAAAGAAAAGCTCCTCTGGGAACTTATCAGAAAACAAACAGGTAAGGCGATACTCTTTTTATTCCTTGTTTCGCATACTTATTTTTTTTAAGATTATGGGAAAAGGGCGGAATAAAAAATAAAATATTAAAAAATAAATTAATTAAAAATTTTAAAAATTAATTAAATAAAAAATACATTAAAAAAAAATAATAATAAATAAAAAAATAAAAATAATAAATAAAATAAAAATTTTATTTTTTTCTGGGAGAAGGGCGGAATAAAAAATAAAATATTAAAAAATAAATTAATTAAAAATTTTAAAAATTATTTAAATAAAAAATACATTAAAAAAAATAATAATAAATAAAAAAATAAAAATAATAAATAAAATAAAAATTTTATTTTTTTCTGGAATTTCCACTTTTTCCTCACGACGTCGCTAATTGGCCAAGAATAAAATTTTGTTACCGTGCCCAAATACAAATAACAAATTATTCCCCTTCAGGTGAAATGTTATGGTCTACTATGTCTGAGAGTGAACATGAAGAACATGTATTGCAAGTCCAACTGAGAGTGAATGAGTACATACGACAGGGTGTGGATGAGAAGATTCTAGGCCTAGAGATCGCTTCACACTCTTACCCATCCAAGCTGGAGGCACTCATTGGCTACACTCAGGACAAACATGCCCTGTATCTTGAGAACCAAAAACAAACTACATCGATGTTACAAGCAGATGGCAAAACAGAGCAAGAAATTTACATATCCTTTGCAAAAAAATATGCAGAATCTATTCAAGGTATATAATAAATAACTTATTATATATTAGTATATATTATTATCAAATTTTATTATTTTAATTACACTACATGACTTAAGCGATAGTGTAATTTGTTTATATTTAAGATTGAGATTGAGAGAACATAACTAATATGCTAGTATGAAAATTATATGGTCATGATGGATTTGCAGAGAAAAAGGAATGTACTCAATGTTTTCTGACTGAAAGTTAAAATATGATTCACACAAATTTCTTTTTACTCAGGAGAAACGACGGGAGGTCAGTTGTTAATTGACCTTTACAGGAGATACCAGTACGAAAAAGAGTATTTGCTATCAGTGCTCAAAGAAGTCGGTAACCAAACTTTGACGTCAAGAGAGATGATCACAACATATGCGCACCTTAAATTGCAGTTCTACATGATGACACTAGAGGAATCATTTCAGTATTGTGCCATCTCTGTAGGCCTATGCGAGAGGCCTCAGGAATTCAAAGCAACAAGGTATAGCAATAACATGTGACACGCCAAAATATGATCATGATGACATCACATCATGACCATATATAGGCACATCATGTCTGTATATTGGCATGGATTTGAACCCATGACCTTGGGATTAGAAGGCTAGCATTTTAACCACCAAGTCACAACACCACTCTCTTTGCCGATAACTCCTGTACTATACTTACAATTCTAAATTTTTTTAAATTTTAGTTTTGACTACGATAGAGATCTACAAGAAATTCTCGCCCTACAAAGACTTAATGAACGCAAAGGTAAAAAAATTAAGAGACTTGAGGATAAATGGAGTGGGAATGAAGACAAAGGAATTGTGGACCTTCAGACAGACTTGTTGAATGAAATGGCAAAGAAACACTTTGTAGAAAGAGAGGTAAATTGATTTTTTTTACAGTTCATATTGTTTAATTGTACTTAATTGAATAATACTCATCACCTTCCTTCCCATTTGTTACAGGTATTGTATGTTTACAAGTTTTTAATATGTAAGCATTAATTAACCTCCCTCCCCATTTCAACACTCTTAGATATTAGTGGTGTTTCCCCCAAAAAAGTTTGTGTCCTCCAGACACCCTCCATTGAAAGTGTCCGAAGTAGAAGCAGATCATGCTCAATAGTTAAAAATCACCTCGTATCATATTATCTTGTGACCTACTGTAGCACTCCCTCACCTAATCAGTGACTCACTCCACCTTCAACCACCTCCCCATCATCTCTCTTCCCCCCCCCCCCATTTCAAGACTTTTAGATATATATGTCACTGCTAGATGTGCTACTGTTGATGTGAAAGAAAAACTATTCAAATAAACAAATTTAAGATTTTGAACTGTTCTCCATCCAGATATTGATCTTCCTGTTGCAAGGCAGAGACAGTAATAATGCCAAAGCAATTGCACGTAACAAAAACAAAGACATTAGAGACAGCTGTCTGAAACAGTTACGTGGTCAGCGGGAAAACTGGCGGAAAGGGTCATCGGAGTACCGGGTATCTAAACGTTCCATTCACATGAAACTTCTACAGGAAGGTGTGGGGCTGTATTTTGAAAACAGGTCAGAAATACTATCATGCTGATGTCAAAATTACTTCTATATTTTCACAAATTAAAAAAAACAGCATATTATTATTATCATCATTGTTTTAATCATGATAATATATCTAATCAAGCAAATTGTTATTATGTTTATAGACGTGAAGAAGTCAAAGGTCATAACCTTGATGACACCCATCTTGCCGCTGTAGTCCTCGCTGATCTTCAACAGCAGCAGTGCAGAGAAGTTCATCAACTGATCATGGAAATGTATCACAAGGTACAATTATAATTTGCTCCATACACACTGTCAGGTTTTATGTGACAAATATGAGTGATTTGTCTATATATGGACAATATGATGTCATATCTTTAATTTTCACATAAAAGCTTAATTGTGTGAACAGAACTTTATCACAAATTATTTGATTTGCTCATTTTTAACAATTTTTCATGCGTTTTGAAAATAAATTAGTTTGCATGATGCAGAGCATTGATATTTTATAAGTCCCTCTCCCTGGATATTGTTTCTACAAAATGACAGTGTAACTTTACGAAATCTTGCATGTTTGTGGAATATGCATAGGTCCCAAGTCTCCCGTAACTCGCGGGAGTCTCCCGGAAATCAGGATGACCTACCGCACTCCCACAAGCAAGCAAGAATCTTCCGGAAATAACATCTCCCGCAAATTCACTGATATTTGCATGTTTTAAGTATTTTATTATCAATTGTTTCATGAAAGTCAGTGCAGATGGGTATCACTATATATGTAGTAATATATGAAATTGAATTTGTTAAAGTCATAATCACTGCAGATCAGTAGAGCATTCAATTTCCAAATTATACAAAAATCGGAAAAAAGGAAAATTATATTCTAAAATTTATATCTGAGAGTGTCATGTCCAGCAATCTATAGGTGTCATAATCAAACTTTCCTACCTCAGCCCCGACCAATGTGGGGCTGACAACCCCTATTTCAAATTCCTGGATCAACCACTGTTACTAGATCTCCCGGAAATAACTTCTTCCAACTTGGGAACCCTGGATATGTGCACAAATACACTAAAATAACATGACTCACTCATACCGCTGTACACCCACTTATGTCTTTACTACATTTGATTTCAGGATGCATCTGAGTTGCAGGGCCTCATTAAGAAAGAAGCCAAATCACGTATTGAGGAATGGTTGGATAATATTTCCATGGTAATCCTTGGTAGCTTTGAACTGACCCCTGAAGAGCAAGAAATTATTAGGGCATTAGAGGAGAAATATGATGTCCTCAGGTGAGAAAATATTTGGATTAAAACTGCTTATTTTCTTACATCGTTAAGTACCTCACCTATACATTGGTCTTCTCAAAAAGTTTCTTAGTTCTATGTAAAATAAAATTTGCCAAACGTTTTACAGGGTGTTGCTTTCTTTCTTTTAGTCAGCTATCACCTTACTTACGTACTTCCTTAATTTCTTGGAAATGAGTTTTTGAAAAAAATTCTGTAACATTTCTTGTCTTTTTCATGAAAATACTTACCTGGATAAACTGACTAATTGTCATTGTTCCTTAAAGAACACTCCTACGAAAAAAATAGAACCAACATATTTTCCTAGGACGTGACTGCGCCCACGCCCAAGGCTCGTCCTCATTAATTTTTAGTTGATAAACAAATGACAATCACACCCAAGCAGTTCAATGAGTATTGAAATTGAATAGCAGAAAACAGAAGAAGGACAGTATTCAGAAGAATGGATTTCTTTTGTTTGGATTTACTATATTTTTTAAAAGTTTTAATAAGGAAGTTTCACTTGAGTTTGTTTTGTGTTTCGTTCCATCTCGATCACTCGTAGCAAAGCTTACTGCGTCGAGTTGGATGAGTGGGGTGGGGGCGGCCTAAGCCTAGTGTTAGGTTCGGCAAGCATTTGGCTTGCCCATGCTGTTGGACTTGCAATGAAGAAGCACCTTGTGAGGTTTGCGCTGCCTGCAGCAACCTTCCTTATGGTTCATTCAGTAACATTTCTTTTTTATTATTCACAGGGACAAACTGCTGATGGAAGCTCTGATCAATCAGTATGGCGTAGCGGAATGGAATAAAAAGACAGTCGAGGAGCAACAACGCTTACTAGTAAAGAAGAGATTAGAGGAAAGGCGGCTAAGACAAGATGGTAAAATGGATGAGCTTAATCGACTCATTGGTGATGCAGCAAATGTAAGTGCTTATCAAAAAACACCTGGTGAACATGAGATTTAATATTCTATAATAAAACTGTCGTGGGCTGTTATCTGCCAAACAAACATCAACACATAGACAAGAAAATGCAAACTGAACAAACTATATTTGTCTTCTTGAATGACATTATTTTCCAGAGAGAAAAGAACTTACTGTCAATGATGGGGAAAAACAGGGAGGAGTATGAGAAAAAGCTGAGACAGCGGCTACTGAGAAGAGAAAAGAGGCAGGCTCAGGGCCTAGAATCTGAAGATGAAAGTGAGGATGGTAAGATCATCATCAACTTTTTATGAATGTTTATAATATTTTTATTTCATTAAAGTAAAATTTTAATACTATGTATACTATATCAAAAGAGATGGCGGTCCTACACTAGTAGATGTGTCTCCTCCCTCTTTAATTTTCTTACCTAAGAGAGATTCCAAATCTGTGCCCCTGTGGCCTTCCTGCTGGTTTAAAAACAAATCTGAACCTACCATGCATGTTCCAATAATAGTTGTTCTTTACATGTCAAAGTCAACATACTAGCTTTACAGCCACTCATATGATGTTTTCAGGATGTGCGGTCCCATTTGTTATACAGGCATTATGTAAGTTTTTAATATGTAAGCATTAATTAGAACAATTTTCTGCCGCTGATATGTGTTTTTTTTTCTTTTTACTAGAATTGGATATGAATGAAGATAAATCTTCGGGCAACATTATGAAAGATATTCAACTGCGATTTGACGATGAACTGGATGCTCTGATGAGGCAGCTTCGAGGGCAGCATGGCAACTATCTGAGTGAACAGGAAAGACAGGCTTTACTTCTTAGGCTTAGGAGAGAGAAGAGGAGGGCAGAAAGGGAAGATAACTTTGATGAAGTCGCACTGCTCCTAGGCCTGGCTGAGCGGAATAAGATGTCCCTTGAAGAGAAGTAAGTATATGATTCTAACATAAGTGTAGATAATACATAATTCATGTGTTTATTATGTTTTGCCAAATTGGACCAATCAGCATACATTTTGTCTTTCTTGATAGAATATTTCACAAAGAAATGATTACAGAGAATTGTTTAATAGTAATTATATCTTAGGCATTTGATGGATATGAGTTTTGCTGAAATATCTTCCTCACAGCTCTGCAATTAATCTTCAAAACCCAATGAAATAGTTTTCCTAATTACAATTGTTTACGTATATTCATGATGGTCTCTGTGTTTTACTATGTGGCAGATTGCGGATTGATCGAGAACGCCAGATGAGACTGGCTCGTGAAAGACTAGCTGCTCGTAAGAAACGTATGGCAAATGGAACTCAGATGGCAGAAGAAGCTGAAGAAAAGGCTCTTCCAGACAAAGGTTTGTAAATGATGATATTAATTATAATTAATCAGGGCACTTTTTATGTGGACTAGGAACTCGATCAGTGACTTTCTTCACCTCTAAAGGCAGGCTCAGGTCGACACGGAACTCAACTCAACTCAACTCAACTCAACTTGTCGA
>NW_022752067.1:291421-334172 GCF_011630105.1 Anneissia japonica
ATTTCAAATAGACCAATATGCGATACACTTTTCTAATCTTATACACATCTAGATGTGTATAAGAGACAGTTTTTAACCACACGTCTAATCTTACAAGCATTCAAACATTTATTTGCAGTTGATGAGATTTCGAAGAAAATGAAATCTTTAAAAACTCAATTCTGTCGAATACAAACAGGCACCATTTGTTTCAGTTGCCGGTAGACATTTTCAAAACAACAAAATAAAGTAGATACACTTTTTAAAATAATTACATGTCTTAATAAAAACATTACAGACATTTTGCAGTTGATGGGATTTCGCGAGGAAAATGTTTTTAGCCAATAGTTCCTTTCAGTTGCCAGTCGACATGAGCCAAGTTCCTTTCAGTTCCGTTCAGTTCCTTTCAGTTGCTCAAAGTCGATATGAGTTCAGTTGCGTTCAGTTCCTTTCAGTTGCGCGGAGTGCTCATGTCGACGAGTTGAGTTGAGTTGAGTTGAGTTCCTTTCAGTTCCGTGTCGACCTGAGCCTGCCTTAAGAGTCCCTTCGTGTCTTGTGCTACCTGGTCGTCCACCACAGTACATCGGGGTATCCCCCTGCTCGTCTCAAATGATGTACTAGGTTCTTTGTAGTGCCCACGAGCCAATGTATACACTGGGCCTACGGTTTATTGTCTTTATCCGAGAAGAGTTGTTCTACCACCAGAATCATAGGCGAGCGTGCCGTTCGAAAGTGCCAATATTATGGCTGTAGGTTTTGGTGCCCCTGATTACCGCTCAGCCATTTGACTATAAAACATAATGATGGAATGATAATGATAATAAACATAAAGATAGTGATAATGATGACAATGATGATAATGATAATATATGGGTAATAAATAGATGGAAGAATTTTTCATATAATAAAGAAATTTCATCAAATCAGGTGACATCATTGGATGGAAGGAATCTGTAATGAAAGAGGTTGAGAGAAAACATCGTATAGAACAGGAATTACTGATTAGTGTTGTGATGGACGAAGGCAGCGAGGAGCTCCGAGATGCTGCCAGTCAGATGAAGATAAACGAGCAACAGACACGATTGCAAGAACTAAAAACAGAAGCTGATGATCTTGACATTGTGACCAAAGGTGAGAGTAGAGTCTTTCGATTGCACGACGACGGTAGGACGTAGAACGTAATGACATCACTAAAATCACTTGCACATACGAGAACGTTAAGGTCACCTCATCGAGTAGATTCTGGAACGCAATTTGGCCAAATCTACGTATGCAGAGAACGTAGGATGCTAGGTAGGACGGTCACACATGAGTGATTCCGTTCTAGCGTAGTGTCGTCGCACAAATCAAAAGCTCCCTACTGGATTGAAAAGGGCCACCTTAAACACATAGCCCCACTCAGTACCTCTGTAGTGACAATCAAACAGCCAATCACAGAATGGAGACTTCAGTGTTTTTAACCAGGCAAATTTGGATGAATGGTCCATCATAGAACCCTAAAGGCCAACTCAGAGAGCGTCGTACGACGCAGCTCGACGCCATTTATTGTCGCGTCGGCTCTGTGTGAGTTAAACGCAGACGCGATGGTTGCGTCGGGGACAGTCGCGTCGTAGAATATTAAACATGTTTAATATTTCTCACGACGGCTCAAGACTGTCCCCGATGATGAGTCGCGTCGGGCTGTGTCGTACGACGCTGTCAGAGTTGGCCTTAACACATACTGTCACATAAATCAACTCATTTCATGATTAATAGATTTACACATTCATTTTCATTTTACTTTAAGCTCTGTCCACACTATCAAATTTTCTTTGACGAAAAACTATTGAATGCCCATATATAGTCATGATGTGCCTATATATGGTCATGATGTGATGTCATCATGACCATATTTAGGCATGTCACATGCTTTGTCAAATAAAATTTGATGGGCTGGGCAGGGCTTTAAATTGTAATTTTGAGTTTTTGTTCCATTAGAAATTAATAACCTGCATATATACCATGGTTTTTATCAGATGATATTGAGGAAAATAGATTGATTCTGGATGAATCTGGTGCCATCAAGACTGTGGTACGTAAACGCATCCTTGAGGGCAGCAAACTGAATGAAGAAATAACGCTTGACTATGTTGTGACTACTTTGCTGGCTGATCTTCAGGAAAAACAAGGCAGAGAAAGCGAGAAGATTATTAGCAGGCTTGAAAACATGGTGAGTTTTAATTCTTATTATTGGTATTAGTATTGTGCACCGACATCTGTCTAGAGGGATGATCATGGCATGTGGACTTCATAAAGCAGATATTTAACATTTCTGAATAAAATGATAATGATAGTAATGATGACAGTAAGTTATGTTAATTTGTTAGTAAAGGTATTGAAAATATGTTCATACCTTGCTTTTGATGTTCTATATGTAGAAGCAGCTAAGTTTCATGGTGAATTTGCATTTGCAAAAAGGAAGCAAATTTTTGGCCTTATTTCTTTGTGGGACAACAGTAGACTAGATTTAGACTATTAATATACTTATTCCTTTTCTTGATGCTAATTTTTCATTTATAATTTGGAAGTACTGAGTCCATTTTTTATTCTATCCAGAATGAAGAAGAAATGTCTCGCCTTCGCTTTGATGAGATAATGAAAAGAAAGAACCAGGAAGGCCGTAATGTCCTCCTTGTCTTCACTGAGTATGAGGGAATTGGGGATGAAGATGAACTGCTAAAGGTAAACAAATACAAAGAAAACAGTTTAAAAGAAAATCCCTGTTCTAAAAAAATATTTTATCATTTGACTTTACCAGCATTCTTGTCACATGACAACGTAAACAGTCATGTGACAGCTAGATATATTTTTGATTAATAACACATAACCCATCTGTTTTTTATCCTGCTGTTTTTTTTTACTTCTGTGTTTTGTCCTCACTTGTTAATGTAAGGATCCCAACAGATATAAGGTTCATTTTTTACCTTTCTTGAGTCATCCTTAGCATCATGTCCTTGTCTTCCCTGTCTTTGTTTGCTTCGTATTTTGTGTATGTAATGATACTGAATAAAACAATCAATCAATCAATCTGATTATATATTAAAACATAAATGCAATGTAAGATAACAGAAAGTATTAAGGGTGATATTGATTAAGATGATAATGACGACGATGACAGTGGAGATGATAACAATGATGGCAATGGGGGCTGTGATAATTATGGTTGTTTTTTTGCATAATAAATTTTTTCCTATATAAACCATTTTATTGTATGAAGATATTAAATTTATCTCACAAACAGGCCTTGGATAAGAAGTATGATACTCTGAAAGACAAACTACTCATGGAAAGCCTACGGAAACAGGCTGGAGATGCTGAATGGGCAAAGCTTAGTGAAGCAGAAAGACAAAAGAGATTGATGAGGTTAAAGCTTGAGGAAAGAAGGCTCAGGAAAGAAGGTAGTATCTTAGTAGTACAGGACGACATTTAATGACAATATTGGATGTTAATAATGTTTTTTAAAATAATAAAATAATGTTTTTAAAATAGTTCTTTTATAGTGTTTAGAATCTGTAATTAATTTGTATTTTGTATCTAATATCATATATCAGTGCTGTGGTAGAACAGTAATCCATGTACTGGACAGGCCACCCAGTATATATAATCAATGAAATAAATAAACAAATGTATAAATAAATACATAAATTTATTTTTAGGAAAACTGGACGAGCTACAGGCTTTGCTTGGAGACAATTTGATGGCGGAGAAAAACCTAAAGGCACTGATGGGAGAGAATCGAGCCAAACAGGAGGAGAAACTCAGGAGGAGGTTGGAAGCAAGAAGAAAAAGGATTGAACAAGGTAAAGGAATATAACAATAGACTAGTTTTTAGATGCTCTCATAACTTGTGGCATGCTGTGGACTGCTGGTGAAGGATTTGATCAAGTTTTCCTGTCCTAGCTTTCCTTGTTGTTTTTAGGCTATTTCATGTTTTAGATTATTTTATGTTGTCATATATTTAATAGAATATGCATGAGTTCCAATTTATGCAGCTCATGAGTCTAGTATTGTTTTAAATTTGATGAAATTTCCCACTGGACATCAAGACACCTTCAAGCATCATGTTTTTACCATAATCAAAATTGAAGACCCCTTTCTAAATCATTTACAGGTGACCAATTTAGCCAAGAAATGTGTTTTATCAATTAAATTCATGTAATAATAATAATAATAATAATAATAATAATAATTTTTTATATTGTTGTCCATTTAGGTTTGGATCCAGATGAAGATGATGATGGTTTATCAGAAGATGAGGATAATGACAGCTCAGCTCCACTTCTTGATCTTCAGAAGCGGTACGATGATGAGCGTGATGCTTTGATGGCAAGACTCCGCGGCATGGATAATCAATTCTTGAGTGAGAAGGAAAGACAGGCAGAACTGGCACGACTAAAGAGGGAGCAGCGTAGAGCTAAGATGGAGGAAAACTTCGAGTCCGCTGCCCTAGTACTGGGTTTGGCGGAACGGCATCAGAAGGCTCATGCTGAAAGGTGAGTGGTCTTCACAAAGATTCTTTTTAAAACTTCAACATTATAAAACCTTAATATTTACATGAATTATAAATGCATATGATTTCAGTATCGATTGTAATTAGTGAAGTCAATATTCCTTTTAATACCTAGATTTAAGAACGATAGAGCGAGGCAAGAGAAGCTTGCCAAAGAAAGAATTGAAGCACTGAAGAGGAAACGTAAACAAGGTGTTGCAAAAGAGGAAAAGGAGATTAGGGTATTGAATAATGGAGACAGGGCTGCTATGCAGGTGAGGTCATTATAATGTTTACAATGATGCTTATGATAATGATGCTGTTAATGATGGTGGTGGTGGCGGCGGTGACAGTGCATAAAGAACTCTTAGATGAAATGTTGTTGACCAACAGAGGTTCAACATATTTTCAACCTTTATTCTTGCCCTTTCTCTAGGATTCAGTGATGCAGATCTTAGAGAGGAAACATGCCCAGGAGCAAGAGCAAATACTGATACTGCTTCAGAAACAATATACAGAAGAGGAAATAACAATTGCAGCAACACTAAGAGAAGAAGAAAGAGAAGAAAGACTCCAAGAACTGATCAGGAAAAGGCAAGGCATGGATAGCTGTAAGTAAATATGTTCCCGATTCAAAGATCTGATAGAGTTGGAAACTGTTCTTAGGGATGTTCTTTCATGCACCATCACCTCTTTCCCCCAGAAGAACAGAATGCAAATTATTATAGCATACTATTTTTAAGAAGACACATTTAAGTCAATCCATAGTTAGAAATTATCAAGATTTTTTTGTTTTGCTACATAGCATTAACAGATGAGCATATGCAGATCCTAGAAGAGGCAGCACTTTTGAAGTTAACTTCCAGAAAGTACATTTTAACAAAGGAGAAAGGATCAGAGGTCACAGACGATGAGATTGTAGTGACCATCATGGCAGACCTGCAACAAGAACAGGACAAGGAGAGTGAGACTATTCTAGAATCATTACCAAATAAGGCAAGTTCGAAAGGATATGGTAATAAGAAAATTAAGGAATTTAGGTCTTCAACAAATGAGGATCTGTTCACTATGTTGACCCAGTAATAATACATACTATTTTTAAAAAGATAAACATCCGGAACATCTTTATATAAGTGACTGTTATCTAAACCCAATAAGAGAATGCTTTGACAGAATATTTCTTTAACATTTCAGGAGCTCCAAGTGCTGGTTGAACTTCAAGAAAAGCACCTGACTGAAATCAAACATCACAAGGTAGAGAACGTGGCCATCACACTCACAAGAATCGATAGATCAAAGAAAACGGATGACGGTGAGATCGTTGAAGCGTTAGAAGGAAAGTACGATGCATTGAAGGACAAGATCCTCTCAGAGGCTCTGATGCAGCAAGTGGGTGAGGCTGAATGGGCAAGTCTGTCCGAGAAGGAACGTCAAACTAGGCTAGTCAAGCTGAAGTTAGAGGAGAAGAGGCTTAGGCAGGAAGGCAAATATGATGAAGCTGCTGCCCTGCTTGGAGATGCTATCAAGTCACAACAGGCCTTGGAGCTTCTGATGGGAGATACGAAAAAAGCACAGGAAGAAAAGATGAAGAAGAGACTAGAACTGCGTAAAAAAAGGGTAGCTGAAGGTCAGTATCCTTTGAACTCTATTTATCCCATACACTACTTTTGAATTATAATTAAATTTTCATTTTCATTAAAACAATAACCATTCATAGGTTTATGAATCTAAGGCCACTATTCACATTAGTTCTGTATATCGAGTAGAGAGGATATAGCAAAAAATGACCAATAGGAATATATTCATACATTGATAGTTTCATAATAGATAACATAATTATTTTCATTCCATTGGCATTAGACTGGATTCCAGTTCATAAATTTTGTCTTAATCAGTGAAAACGCTTAAAAATAAATAAATTTTGGCACCAATGGCGTTCCATACTACTTATTTGCATGGAGTTCCATACTATGCTTTTTCTGAGTATGTAAAAGCGCATTAAAAGGTTTTTTCATAATTCTTCTAATGTAGGTATGAGTGAGGCTGAAGCTGATAAAATTGAAAAGGATGAGATTTTGCAAGAGGAGGAAGAGCTACAGAAGAAAAAGCCAAAGAATATTTTAGAGGAGTTGGACAACAGACTGGATGATGTATGTGATCAAAAAAATTAATTTTGTGTACTAAAATGTTCCAACACCAAATAGAAAGCACTTGTTATGTGTATGTAAAGTAGATTTTAAAAATGTTCAGGGTAGCATCAAGAGTATTCTTCAGTCAGCAGATTAAAGATGATTGTTTACTAGATTTCAGCAGCTTTGCTCTGATCTCTTTTTTACTTATTTTACTTATGGATTCTTTTCTCACCCCACCCTCTCTCCTGCTTTAGCCTCCCCTTGAGTATTACTGTATTTTTTATTTGTATTTTTGCTTTAAACTGCTGCATCTAAAAATTGTGCTTAATGTTTTTTTCTGTAGGAACGTGAAGCACTCCTAAAGAGAATGAGAGAGGGCGATGAGAGATGGAAGAATGAAAAAATGAGGCAAGCTGAGCTGGCTAAGTTGAAAAGGCAGCAGAGGATGGCACGACGGGAGGACCAGTTTGAGGCTGCTGCCCTTGTGATGGGGCTCACAGCTCAAGCGGAAGATGCGTATGTTATGATAATTGTTAATTTAAATAATGATGATAATAGCGAGGATGACATGATGATGATGATAGTGATGATGATAATAGTAATGATGATAGTGATTACAGTAGAGATGTTGATATGTTAATGATAGTGATGAAATTACGGGAGCTGAAATACAGACAAAAGGTTGTTACTTTATGAGATTTCCATAGTGTACAACTTACATTTCTTCCAACAGAGAGAAAACCAAAGAACTAGAACGCAAAAGACAAATGCAACTTGCAAAGGATCGCCTTATGCAAAGAAAGAAAATGCTAAAAGAAGCTCAAGAGAAGGTGGAGGACAAAGCTCCAGTACCCATGCCAGAAAATCCAGATGACAGAGTTGCTATGGAAGATGCTGTGATCAAAGAGATGGAGATCAAGCATGCCACCGAGAGGGATCTTTTGATCATGGTTCGTTGGCAAAATTGTAGATTTTCATGATTGTATGTAGTTTCATGCTGCTTAAAACAGAATATCCCTCCACATTGTATAACCTTTCAATACATATATGACCCCATGATAAACAATTAATTATTTTATTTGTCCAACTAGTTACTTCAAAAGCAAGATAAAGGCCAACGAAAGTCAGCCCAAACTATGACAGAGGAACAGCGGCAGAAGAGGATTTTGGATCTGAAGGAGCAGAGAAGGCAGTGGCGGGATAGTGGTCCAATGAAAGAGGACGAAGCAGAACAACTGGAGATTTTTAATGTGTGTAATAAGTATTATTTGCTAGCATGTAAATGGGATTGATTATATCCCATAGGCTCCGTTCTCGCTGTCAGATTTTCTCTGATAGCTTCTATGATTTGCCATATATGGACATAACAATGTCATATCACACCTATGAATCTCAGTCATTTCTCTTATATATCTGTATTAATTGGACAGAGCCTAACTCAATATTTAGGAAAAGTTTTTTATCATTTTTTAATAGAAAACTGTACCATATGCAATGGAAATGAGAATAATGGAATTAAAGACCACTAATCCGGATGCCACGGATAATGAGGTTGAGGTAGTGCTCCTGGCGGATCTGCAGGAACAGCAAGATAAGGAGTCGGAATATCTAATGAAGGACTTGAATGCAAAAGTAAGGAGATTGTCATGTTTCTATAGATGTATTGATTTTTTTGCATATAATGTGATACTGTGGGAATATATTACACAAGTTTATTTATTTTTTCTTGCATTGTTGAATATTCAAAGGCAGTATAACAATGTTTTTTATGGATTTGTGCTTGTATTCACTTTAAAATGAGAATAATAATAAAGAAAATGTATGTCAATGCATCCAAACTGTACTTACATATCTGTTAAATATGTAATTGGAGTGGTGTTCGATGCTTGCTGTTTTACCTGTGACAGCAGGAGATTTTTCTCCCTAAATTACCTCCCTAAGCCTCATTATGAGATTGATTTAAGATAGAGGAAGTACAACATAGGCAAGGACTGACAAAGTGTTGTACTACCTTAACAAAAAAAACATAATCATTTGCAATATAGAAATATAAAAAAACATTAAATATGTACACATATGTAAACAATTTCATTAAAACAGACAGATATACTGACCCATCCACCCCCTATGATGTACATATAACCAAAATAAACAAGTTATCATTTATTTAGTACAGAGTACAAAGTATTGCCATAAAGTTAACTTACATTAAGAGATTGGATGTGCTTAGAAATCTGTGTTTTGAAATGGTTGAAACTATGAGAGTTTTAAAATTTTTCAGCAAGTTATTCTAAAATTTAGGTCCAGTGGGTGAACAGTATATTTATGCTGAACAGGTTACCCATTATAAACAAGACAAATTAAATTAAATTTTTTATTCAAGATTCAAGATTGTTTAATTGTGTACTTTTGGAAAATCAGTTTGCACATCACATTGCAAAACAAAGTGCAGCTTTAATACAAAACAACAACAATATAATTATAATTAGGTCCTAAAACTCTTATGATATTTTGATTAATAATTCTAATGGATAGTGGTACGAACAATTTGAGATATCTGTTTGTTCTACAGGTTTGTGATTTTAACCTTTTACCCAAGGGTAGCCAAGTAAGGATGCGTTTAGTGGGTGGGAACCATCTGTTAAGATACCCTTTACTTTATCAATAATTTTAATCTCACAGATATCATCTAGTTTTCTGTTTTCTTGTAGAATTTTTCCAGCCTGATTCATGATACTCTGTTATAATGATATTCTGTTATAATCGATTTTTCTTAAATTACCAAACCATACATTACTTCCCAACAAAAGAGGGCTTTTAATAACAGAAGAATATAAAAGCCTCATTATACATGAATCTACTTTGAATGACCGCAGTTTCCTTAAGAAATGGAGGTGCGTCATACCATTCTTAACAATTTTATCACAGTGTTCCCCCCAGTTTAACTTATTATCAATCTCTAAACCTAAGTATTTATGATGTTTAACAATCAGAACATAGTTAACAATTAAGTACACACTCCATTTTCTTCACTTGATTCTAGGTAAATTTATTTTTCAGTTGAATATCATATTGTTATTTTTAAAGACATAACAATTAAACTCTTTTCTAGTCGGTCAGTGTGTTAAAGCAACTAAAGCTTGTGCAGTATTTGGCAAGGGCAAATGCTTGGAATGACAACGTAGCTAGAACGCTACTAGAGGTGAAAACACAGTTGGATGCCATCTCTGAAGAGGAGTTGTTCAAGGCTATCGAGAATAAATATGATGCACTAAGAGACAAACTTATCATTGATGTAAGTGCGTAGGCATAGGTGTTGTTGGGGAGGGGGTCCTATTGGATTGTATACGTACTTGCGCATTTTGACAGGGGGGCTCCATGATTAGATGAGGGGAAGCTAGCTTGCAAGTAAGGTAATTTGATGTGATTTTTACTACTTTACCATGATTTTTTTGCTTTTAACATTTTCCATGAAGGGAGGGGCCAACTATTTTGTTTTGTGTAGCGTGCGCACCCACTATATATATCACAGCCTGTGTAACATTTTTCCTGGTAAGATTACCAAATCCGTATTGTCAGATTAGCAAACTAAGAACGAATAGTCAGGGTGGTTTTTTCCAAAAGAGTAAAATCAAATGCAAACCAATATATTCTAATGTAATATTTTTTAGGCTTTGATGAAGCAGATGGGTGAAGAGGCATGGGCTAAGCTGTCAGAGAAGGAGAGACAAGCTAAGATAACAAAACTTAAGCTACAACAGAGAATTCTATGCAAAAAGGGCAAGTATGACCAGGCACTGGCTCTGCTGGGAGAGGACATCAAGAACCAGAAAGGTATGCTAGGCTTCTGTTGACATTTTTGCCAGCTTAATAGCCATGGTATATAAATTTACATAAATTTGTTACATTTTAATGATAATAATAACAATAATAACTTATTGTAAAATAAAGCCTGTATTCACCATCAATAAGCGCTCATAGTGTCAATGTCGATGACAAATGTAGGTAAAGTGCCTTATCCAAGGACACAAACGTAATGCACAGTGAGGGTTCGAACCCCTGACCTTGAGGTTGAGAAACTGAAATGTAACCGCTGATGATATGATCGATAGTAGTAATATGGATATGTCAGACAATTCACTATCTGCCAATGTTTTAACTGTCGCCTTTAATCCCTTTGTCCAACCTGGCTCTAAAACTATCCCAAAAGTTATTTTCTTAAAGGGACGACCGTGATATAGGTGCTTGTCATTTGGCACATTTCCTCCTGTATATGTGAGAAGTATATCAAATGAATAAAACTTTACCCATATTTGTGTTTTGCACAGAATTGGCTTCGTTGCTTGGCTACACCAAGGCTGAACAGGAGGCCATTGTGAAGAAAAGACTTGAAAGGATGAAAGAGCTACGAGAACAGAGAGAAGCTGCAGGAGAACCAGTGAACGAAGAAGAACTGGAGCAAATAGTACTGGAGGAGGAGGAGGAAGAAGAGAGACAGAAGAAAAGAGTAAGCAATGTGCTATATTAATTGGTCGTTTAGTAGTCTTACGATCCAGTTATATATTTGGCAACAATGGCAAAAGGTTACCAATAGCAAATATGCATCGCAGCTTTCTGTTATAAGTGCCACACCCTCTGACTAATGCTGTAACCTTGGTGCACATAGCATCGACCTGTAAGCACCTGATCCTCATGCAACACCATGGTCAGTACCCCAGGAAACAATCCCATCAGCTTAACTTTCCTTCTGAAGTATTCACTAACTAACAGTAGTTAGCCTAAGTTAACAGTAGGAGTGGTGGGGCTGCTTGCCTTCCACTCTTAGAGTCCTGGGTCAATGAACCTTTCTGCTAAGCCCCGCTCCTTGAATATTGTTGCTCAAGTCCCACACAATGAGGGGGCTTTCGATTGCACAACGATGGTAGGATGTAAAACGTAATGACGTCACTAAAAGTCATCTGGGCATGCGAGAATGTTAAGGTCGCCTCCTCAAGTAGATTCCTGAATGCAATTTGGTCAAATCTATGTATGCAGAGAATGTAGGACGCCAGGTAGAACGGTCACGAATGAGTGATTTCATTCTAGTGTCGCTTTGTCGCACAAATCGAAAGCTCCCTAGTGTTGAAACATACACAAACATGTGCATTTGTGGTACAACATGCGTGCTTTTTACACACACAGGTATTTCTGGCCCTGTTCTTGATTGTCGTTAAGAAAAAGAAAATAACTCTACTCTCTTAGCCTCATAATGAGTTTATAAAGCCTAACTGGCCCATGTGGGAGAACACTTAGATTTCTACTGATCAGGCATAACGAGAAAATATGACATAGGCATATTTCAAGCTTGGTCCATCTTACATCCAAATTACATCCCTTCACATTACACATACAATTACTGTATACAATTACCTTATCATCTTATAAATACTGTAATTGTGATAACAGTATTTATAATCTTATTATAATTACTGTTATCACAATTACTCAATATTTCTTTTGCATTTTCTAGAATGTGTTACAATACCTTGAGCAGCATTTTGAAGATGAGAAAAAAGCACTGATTGCTTTACTAAAAAAGAAACAAGATCAACTTCAGAATGAGAGGGAGCGCCAACTGGCTCTTGCCATGCTTCGTCGAGAACAGCGTCTAATGCGTGAAGAGGACAATTTTAGAACAGCTGCCCTCATTTTCAGTCTTGGACAACTTCATGAGAAGAACCGACGGGAGAAGTAAGATATAATTTTTTTCTTTTTATATCCATTTTCTAATTTTCAGCAGACAAGGGAGGATTTAGTTACACAGTAAGGGACTCTAAACCTAAATCTCATGGTTAAAAGCCTGAACTGCAAATGCTCTGCAATTGCATGTGTGATCTCACCAACATTTTTGTACTTTTTTTTCTAATTGCTACAAGTCAAAACACACAGAAATTTAATCATCCTCTTGTGTAATTATCCGTGGGTGTACGGGCATGACATGGGTCAGGTAATATATCTGACTTTTACAACACTTTTACACTCATCCTCTTTAAATACCTGTAAAAATTGTGGCATGTTCATGTTTTACTTAACAATTAATAAGCTCAATGACGCATATACCCCACTTTCTTTTGTCTCTGGATCTCTGAATCAATTGTAAATCAATAGACATGGATGTACACTGTGAAAGTACTAAGGGCTCACGTACGGCTTTGATGACTTCTCGTTTTATTAACTTCTGTTTACATATAAAAATATGTACATTACTCGTAATATAAATGCTTGATTTACAGTGATGAAAATATGTTGTTGTTAACATTATTAATGCTTAATATGTAATTATAATTTGAAAACCAATTGATAGTGATCAAAAACATTTAAAATAACAAAAACCATTATACAATAATATGAAAAAAATAATAACAGATTATATAGAATTTAGAAATTAAAAAAGTGTTGACAATGTGCTATATGAACGGGGTGTTATTATTTTTAATTATAGCACCTTAGATAATATAATTGTCCCTTGTTTTTGCTCATTCTTTCCTTATATTACAGTTTATTGCATATTATATTCCTACTGGGTTTTATAACATCTTGGATCTTGAATCTCCTACTTGCATTGTATTCCATTCCATAAAGTATATGTTTATTCATTTATTGATTTATGTATTTATTTACTATTATTATTATTATTATTATTGTTATTATTTTTATCAGGTATATATCTTAAATTAATATATATTTTAATTATAATGTTGTAAATGAAGGTCAGCCTTAAAGTCCTTTGAACTTATTTGACCTCCATCCACACACATGTTTATTTTAATCTTAATATTGGTGTGTGTGGAAAATTAAATAAACAAACAAACAAACAAACATGTTTTAATTGAACTCATCTTATTCTCAATAATGAATATATTTTCAATTTAATTAATTCTGACATTGAAAAGGCTGTGTATTAAGACGTTGTTCAGAATCTAAGGTAGTAGGTGACCCTAGAAAAGTTTATATCCATTGGTGGTAGCACAGGCTCCACCAATAATTTGCCAAATATGTTTGTATATTGATTGTGGCAAAAGAAGAGATCACCAGTTGTCTGTTATTTATTGTAATCAAAAGGTATTATAGGAGACTACATTATAAAAAAAAAATCACAAAATTAGTCTCCCAAAACGTAAAAATTGCAAATTGTTTCCCCTGGCCACCAACACCAGCCTCGGTTTCTCACTCTGTTGCTTACTGGGCCCACCCAATGTTCAAAACATTCTCTCAATTTCCGATATTTGTTAACTCGTTCCGGTGCATAATAGTAATCACTTTGACAACAGATTGAAACAATTTGATGCTGTTAACTTCTGTATGATTAGTTAATAACACAGTTAAACATCCGATTCAAATATCAATAATGAAACTTAAGAAGAATGATATTAAGCCATGCGATAATAATCAGTGTAGAGGTGCATAAAAAATTAGACTATGGTAACGTCATATGAATAATTAGGTGTTGTTAATCAGACAATTATAAGAGTAACTATCAATTCATTCAAGCTCCTCACATATATTCGTTTAAGTTAAGGTGACTTAATCAAGACTTTTTAATACCTTTTGTAGCAAACCCGCCGCCTGCCAATAATAATGATTTTGAATAAAAATTAAATTTTATTTTTGCCCAATAAGCGTACCCACTGCCACAATAAAAAAAACAGAAATAAAAAAAAAAGTAAAGTGTTTCTTTATTTTTATTACGCCCCTCGTTGCCTTAAAATCTCTGAAAATAAGATATGTATATTTCTTGCTAATTACATACATTTATAGCATTTAACCATCCCATTACTACACTGTTTACATTCAGCAATCAAATTTTTATTTTTACATTGTCCTCTGTCTGGGCTGGATGTTTTTGACAATACCATTTGCTAAATAAAAAAAACAATATTTTTTTTTTTCTGCCCTCCTCTGACAATCTTTAAAAAAATAAGTTCCTGAAACAAGATATAAAAAAGTCTCGCCTTATTTCGAATGAATATTAATCAATTAGTAGAGCTCCGCATAGTACACTATAGGAAAATTATTGTACGAAGGTTAGATTTAATGCTTGAAAAAATTTTGAATGCATTAAATGTAACCTAAGTATAATAATTTTCCGTTTAGTGTACGATGTATGCTCTACTAATTGCTGTATAACCCAATCACCGTCTTTTAATTTTAGTTTTTTATAACCAACTTTTGTAGCAGCCATCAGTTGCTATAGTGATATGGTCAATATACATGTGCGTATTTACATTTAGCTGTGCGTATGCTGATTTTTGCTCTAACATCAACAGTACAGTACGGATATGATGAATAACAATTGTGTTAGAAAGAACTTGTTTGTAATGCTCTATTGATTGACTTTCTTCAAAGAAATAAACATTTCAGCATTCAAGAGGGAATACAGTCACTGATGTCCTTTTTGGTCGGTGCATGCAGACAAGTAAAATCGTGCGATGCCTAGTAATAGTAGGAGGAGGCCCGGGAAGCCTGCCTGGTCGTAAGCCTACATCTAAATTTGTTCCTTGAGTCTTTAAAATAGGTCTAGAATATTTCTATTAAATGTTCAGTTTGTTGAGTTTACAAGGGTCCATTTATTCACTAAATTCCTTAATTGTTTTAAAATTTTTTTAATTACTTAATATTCAATTTGAAGTAACTTTCTTCAGGTTCTAATTAAGCTTGTTTTACGAAAGTAATTTTCAATTACAATTTATTTTTTATCGCGGTGCGCGATGTATTCGTGGTGGTGACGAAAAAATGAGGAATTTCTTTTTGCACACGAACCTTAAAAAAATCAAGCCGAGCGTCCAATAATACAAAAATTATTGGACACTGGGGAATAGCCAAATAACATTGGGGGTTACAGTGATGACGTCACGATTGACTTATATGACTTATAATATATATTACTTTTTAACCCAATACTTAATTTTGAAAACCATTATACTTTATGTATATAATAATAATAGTAATGATGTTGATGATTTTGATGGTGGTGGTGGTGGAAAGCTTATTATTTATTCTGTGAAACTAAATTCTGTAACAGCTTCCAAACGAATATAATTAATGAACTTAATGTATTTAGCCTTGGTTCACAATTGAAAATAGTATAAAGCATTTCTCCATTGTAATGTCTGATCAATATTTTTTAAGTACTGTCATTTTAATTTTAAATTTTGTTCATCATTAATGATAATGAAGAGCTCTTAAAAACGTTTAAATGGAGAGAGAGTGGCGTCAGCTCACAAGACGACCAAGGTTTTCTGTCGTCCGACGCCGTGTGAGTTTATCGCAATAAAAATATTTATTTCCTGATTCAACCAAAACTATTATGGTTGCAGTTCCTAATGTTGGCTGAAGCATAATTCTTACCGTCCTACAGAGGAATTTACAGATATAATTCTTTGATCGTACACTATGAAATCTGTCCTTGACTCACACCAGTAATTCTCTGGTACTATGATTGGAGGCCCAGGCAGTTCCTCATTCGGACCTGTTCAGAAAAGCTTAGGACCTAGCACTGTATAAACGGTGCTAATAAGCAAGTATTAATAATATTATTATGTATTGGAAAGGTCACCAAGTATATTATATTTTAAAAGTTTGTTATGGTAACTTGCATGCTTCATTGATTTTCTATCACTGGTATTGATCTTAGATGCAAGTTCTAAGTTATTGATCACACAATGACGAAATATGTAAAGGTGCAAAAATGTATATATTGATTTTGGAGAGATAGCTTACTGTTAGTAATAAAGAGTTATTAACAAAGTCTAGAAGTGGATACTTAAGTATGGGCTGAAGAAATTAAAACATTAAAGTGAAAACATGATGTTTTGTCTACCGGGAGATGATAAAGAAGTTAATTGGATGAAGCAACCATGGACCAAATTTACATATTCCTCAAAAAAGGGAAAAAATAATCCGAAAGAGGATGGTTCGTCTTTGTCCTTGAGTTCTACGGACTCAGGTTTTTCAAACTGTTCAGGTTTTTCTCACACATCTAGATGTTTTTCAACACTGAGTTTTGTGAAATTAGGAAGGGATGGGCAAGCAGAGTTGGATGAAAGGTAATGTTGATTTAATATGGTAGTTTTTATTGTAAAGTCAAGTTTTTTTAGGGTCGTATTTCTCAGTTACATAAGTGATCTCTTAGTAGGGCATACAGAATATTCGCCTATTCATACAGACGTAGATGTGGATACACAAAGCTCCACAACAAATCAAAGGTGGATATGATCAGGATTTTTGCATTTTTTTGACAGTATTAAAAGTGAAAATGAGCTCTACATTAATTATGACATCATCTTCTGAGACTGCAACTTCAATGACCCCCATGTAACTTTTGGTTATTGTTGGTATAATGAGACGTAGATTTTTACAGAATATGTTCAGAAATTGGCCTTTCATTTCAAATAGTGTGGAGTGTATTCTTATTTTCATTTGTTAATCAATTTGCACGAATGGAAAATGGAATAAATAAATGAATGAATGAATAAAGGCATGAATGATATTGGAAGAATGAAGTAATAAATGGACGAATGAATGAATTCTTAAGGAATGAATGAAGTAATTAATGGTGCTTTTTTGCAGTTACCTGAAGAACCAAGAAAGGCATAAAAAACTAGCACGGGAACGATTAAGAGCAAAACGAAGGAGAAAAAAGGACACCGGATACAGCAAAGCAGAACTTGAAATTAAACTGAAACAAGAAGAAGAAGAAAATGCAAAGTTGGATGCTAGTAAAGGCATGTCCATCGAGGACAGTAAGTCAAATAACCTTCATAAGTATAAAGTAGAACCCCTATTTGGGGACTCCTTCCAAGGACCGAAAAAAGTGTCACCTTAATAGGGGTGTCCCCTGAATAGAGTTGCCATTTTGTTAAAAGATAAATTTCCTTCACTTCATGTTTAAAAAATGTCCCCTTAAGAGGGGTTCTAGTACTGTGCTTAGTTTATTTTAGTCAGGCCTGTGTTTAGTCCCAATATATGACATTTTGCCAATAATTTCATCTTTCATGATGGCCTGAAATTCCTAATCTGGTAGTCCAGTATCTTTGCGATTTCTACCTTTTTAACTCCTGCTAAACCACCTGCACTCAAAGATGATGATTGCAGGTTGATAGTATTTACATAATCATATTTGGCATCTCTAGGACGGATGGCTTTACATACGGACGTTCTGGACGAAATGGAAAGAAAACAAGTTAATGAACGTGACACCTTAATGCAGTTATTGAAATCTGTAAGCGGTGACACTGCTGGTATTGAACGGGTGAAGAACATGTCCAATCAGGTTGGTTGAATCGTAAACGTTTGATTTTTGATAAATAAATTGTAACTTTAAGTTACTGGTTTTTCCTAAGACTTACGTTTTTCATGTAAAATAGTCTTTGGTGATACTGCATAACTGACAATTGCAATTAAGAGAGAGCAGCGTACCACAGTTTGTTAAACTGGTGGTATCCATTTTCTGTGCACTAAAATGGGGTGATGATTGGAGATGAAGAACTAACTAACCACATTTTTAAACCAAACATTATAAATTAGCCTCTTGTGGTGGATTTTGTATTTGCTCTTTATAAAAGTTATTGGCAAACAAATAAGACGCAATAGGTAAGTATGTTACAGTAGGTTACAATCATATAATACTAAATGACAATACAACATTAACTCAACTTCTGATTTTTTTTAATGGCGATAATTTAATCCTTTTTTAGGAAATAGCAGAGGAAGTAGAAAAGCTACGTGAAAAACGACAAGTCTGGCGTGAAGACGCATCCCTCGATCTGGAAAGTGTGGATTATTTCAAGCTGTCGCCTGATGGGGTAGGGGAACACTTCGCCTATATTGCCGAGAGGCAAATACAGCAAAACAAGATATTAAAAGAAGCAGTTTTATTAAAAGTTGAAGGTAATTTAATGTTGTGTTTGGGATTTTCTGTGTACTGGGAGACAATCTCCTACTCTTTTTTTATATATTTATACAGGTTGAAGTTTCCAGCTTATCTCAGATGGTCTCAGAGCCCTCTTAAATTAAATAATAATATGCTCTACAAAACAAAGTTTCAGTACATGAGGTGCAGATGTTTTTTAGGCTTGGAAAAAATCCTACCCTACAATACTGTACATCCCTTTAAGTGTAGGCCTACAGAACTATTTAAATTCTTCATATTGTTGTTTAGTAGTAGTCTTCATATTGTATTTTTGGTAGTAGATTGATGCTTTAAAAAGTTGAAAAATGAGAGAGAAAATAAATGACGAAAATACAATCAATATATATAAAAATCAAGTATTCCATAACTATGCCTAATGGAGCAAACTGTCTGTAATGAAGTTGGCTGTGATATGGAAAAATTATTTTTTAATTTGCATATGTTATTCTTTTAATACAAAGCATCAACTGAGTAATAATTGATGAATGATAATAGGACCTAGGTCTTAATGTATGTTTAGTTGTAGTTCTGACATCACATTTCAGAGAACTGCTGAAGAACTGAAATTTCAACTGAATATGTTTTTTTTTTCCAGATACAAGAAGACATTTAGTTGCTTCAAAGAAAAACAAAGAGATCAGTAATGTAGACGAAGAAGTTCCTGCCATTCTATTGGCCGACTTGCAGGAAAAGCAACACGCTGAAGTGGCTGATGTGAAATCGATCCTTACGGCAGATGCGGTAATTCCCGTTGAATGCACCTTTAATTTATTCTTTTCTCTCAAATCTCTTAAAACACTTAAAATTAATCAAAAATGAACCAGTGAGCTACACAAAGTTTTTAATTTATCTTTGTGTGCACATCTTGTGATGTACACATACACCCCACCCCTCCCCCCACATGCACACACACACACACACCATCCATAACACAGGCAAATGCATCTACACACACCAAACAAAGACAAATACACCACACATCCTCTTTTTGTAAGTACTATATTCAGGCTCCAAAGAAGTAGTGGAAAATAATTTAATTAAATTAACTCAAATATAAATATTCCAAGGATCTACCAACTAGAATTATTTTTTAGAAATAATGATGTAATCTTGTCAATTAATTTTCCTACTCAAAAGAATGGGCACAAATATAGTACAAGTTATATCATTATCAATTTATATTTTTCAAATAAAATAAAGAAAAAATAAACAATTGCATACATCACTGATATTACTTACAGAATTGATGTAATCATCTTGGAGATCCTTAATCAGTTTCTTGTTTTTCCAGGACGAAGAACTTCTGGTAAGCTTAAAGGAGGACCAGAGGAAGGGTCGTCGTGAGGGCTGGATGGATAATCTATCTGGAGGCCTGCTGGGTGTGAAAGCAAGGGGAAATGCTGCTACTTTAACATCCATGACAATTGATATTGCTAATCAAGAGAAGATGTTACACAATATGGATGATGAATTAGCAAAGGAAAAGGAGGCTGCTCTTGAAGGTAGAACTTGTTTCTGTTTTTTAGTTAAAACTGATATTTGTATTGTATATTTGATATTTATTTTCTGGTTAAAAACACAACATGAACATAGAAAATGGCAAAAAATAATCAGATTAGAATCTGAATAGCCTGATAAACTACCAATAGAGAACTATGTATCTTTTCCAAAAGTTCTTCATATTACTTAACACTAAAACAATGAGAAATGTGATTTTTTTTAATTCTTTAAACGACAAGATATTTGTGGTTTTAGATGTCATCTATTTGTTGAGAGATCATATTATAAATGTAATTGATAATAGAAATTGTTATATAGGACCTACTGCTAGATTTGAATTTTGAATAATGATGTTCAAACAAACAATATGTTTTCTTTCAAAATTCCTCTGGTCAATATATAGGTCCAGGTAGGATATGATTATCTTTATATACATATCATTTTCATTCTTTCATCTCATCACATTATTAATATTATTAATATCAATTTTGTTTTTTGTGTGTCACTAATAAGACGTCTTCAGGTCTCACTAAAAGGATCATTATAAAGCATGACTTTAATTGATCACATTCTTTGCATGTGTTATAAACAAACCTCACATTGTTTTTTTCGTATGGATTGATTACATTTGATACACACGTGTAATGAAGTGACGTATGCACATACCATGGAAACTATAGTATATCATGCGTCTGGAGTAGCCAGCTTCAATAGGCACATTCCGCGAAGTTTGTTTACAGCCGGTCCCGTGACATATACTGGGTATAACTAGGCATCAGTGTGAAAGTATAGGAAAAGGTATTGTTAAGATTGAGAAAACACCTGCCTACCATTAACATGAGAAATAACTGGCAAGGAAAGGCACTACAATTGTTCAAAATATTGTTCATTTACATTTTCTAACACTATCGGTGCTTTGGAATTTATGTGATCCCTCGTAAACCCAATTAGCTAGCCTAGAAATCGTAGGTGTCAAGATCGCAGTTCGTGGATTGAAGACTCTCGTGCATACCTAAACAGGCCATGGATATGCAGGGGCCTAGGTCTAGCATTTCTCAATGCTTGGGGCCAGTATCTTTCGGAGCATTAGCAAACCGTTATGGCAAAATTCTCAAGTTCAAATTCCAATCAATTTGTTATAGTTTACTGGTATTCCAACCAACTTTACGCAACATCAAATGTGTGCTTTACAGTAGAAACACACCGAAGAAGCCACACGTTTTCCTATTACCAATCGTCACTCACGCTGCCTGTTTACAATTTATGCCCACTATATGTCACATGACCAACCTAGCAGAATGTGTCTATTGGTTGGAAGGAGAATGAAATAAAAACACCTGTATGTGAATCATGCTATAATTATCATGGTTTGTTGCAATCATTGATGTCAGCACATTCCAGTATGTACTTTGCCTCTCTGTTCTCAAAAATCAGAATGTTGCATCTGTAACCAGACCCACAACCAGCATTCCTCAAGGGGGGGAGGGGAAGAACGGGCGTATTCCCTATTAGAGCCACAGGTCCGGGAAATGCTGAGGAACCCTGGGTGGATCCAGTAGGAGATTTCTTGTTTTCTTGTGGGGTCAGAAGACAAAGCTAAACTTATTTTTACATGTAAATTATGAATATCATCTTTTAATACTAATAAAAGTGGTGGTGATACTAATAATGGGTGGTGGTGGTTTAAAGGGAACTCATCAGAAACATAGGAACCACCTGGTTACAGACCTGAAAACCTCCTATGAGTATTTACGTGGTTTTTGATTGATTAAGCATTTTTTACCTTCATCTGTTTGGTTTTTCTTAACAAATCAATCATTCATTAACTCATACTTTTTTTCGGTCTATAAAATCACTTGATGATCATGCTATCAGAACTTGGGTTTTTTACATTTAATTTGAAATAGAGTTTAATTTTAGGCTCATATGTTTGAAATGAAATAACTTTACTAATCTTTGTTTACTAATTTCATTAATTTACCATCATCAAGTTGTCATTTTTTTGTGGATCAACTTATACAAAAAGGGATTAAATTATTGGTCTGTACACCAGAAAAAAATCTTCAAATCTCATACTTAATCTAGTTTCCAACAAGTGTACAGAAGACCGTTGATGTACACAAGATTAACAGCTTAAAAGCCAAATCCAGCATGATTTCATGTAGGCTGCACACACGAAAATCGTTTTTAACCACAATCTCACTCAGACAATGCAGTCAGCATTGCATATCGAGCAGTCACACCAACACGAGTTGAATTTGTAGGCTTTGACTGAAGGTTAACGTAGTGTGCATCAGGTTTCCGAAAGATGGTATGAAGCTGCATAAATTAGAATTGAACCAGGTTTCCAAGGATCTCTGTGGTTCACTACTCATAAATTGTAGCGACTTTTTATTTTATTTACAAATCTACAAGCATATGACATCAGTGACAGGATGCCTTAAATGGTATATGCAGTTTTTAAATAAGCCAAAAACATGCATCATGCATAGGAATGTTGACCCCCACAGGGCTCTGGTTAAACAAGCCACAACAAATAAAACAGTTAAATCTGTTTTAAATAATACGAAATATAAATAATTAATTAGTTAATTAATATAATGTTGCTTGATGTTCTAACTTAGGTAATGCCAAGAAAGGAAGTGGACAGATTGATCCAGCTGAGCTAATTGCTCAACTAGAAAGACAACATGATGCTAAGAAAAAGGTAAATTCAATGTTTTCAAACATCTTTAACTGGAAAGGTGGTCTTGCAAACAAGGCTCTATATCTTGTACAAAGGCACAAACCTAAATGTAACTAAATACTATAACTAGATGAGCAACAATGATAAAAACTTATTGTGCTACAATATAAAAAATTACCTGATTTTAAAAAAAAACTGATTTGTTATTAAATTAATCAATAATAATCTGGGTTCTTAAATTTTGTTATTCTGTGCAGTATTTTTATTTAAGCTTGCTATTTTTATATGTGTGTTTGTTGTCTTGTTTCTGTTTGGAGAACCTCTCGATAGTAATTGAATGAAATTAGATTGATGTCTATATTTATAATGGAAATAATAGACGTATCAAAATTTTTAATTAAAATTGGATAGGATATTGGCAAGTTATAAAATATAGATATAAAATATTTTCATTATTCATTTATTCATTTTCTTTCTCTATTTTTAAGGCCATGGAAGAACAGCTAAATAGGCAAAAAGCCCTGCAAAAGCAACGCCTTGAGGCTCGTCGGAAAAAGAAGGACGACAAGGACTTTGAGGCCGGTGCAGCATTTGCCATGATCCAAGGGGCAGAAGAAACGAAGGCAATTAAAGAAGAACAACAACTGAAAGAAAAAGACAAACAAAGCAACCTTGTAAGATCTTCTAATTCTGAGAAGGGGCCAGGAATATCATTATGGGACGGATATCCTTCTACCTATTTCAACAGAAAAAGATATGAATAACTGATAATTAGTAATGGAATTTATAGAATTTTAATATATTTATAAATTTTATACAATATATATATACAATTGTGTGTTTATATTGTGCATTGTAAATGTGTATATAGATTAAAAGCAAGATGCTGAAAAACAATTCTGTGTGAAATCAAAGCTGGTTCTTGGTAGAGATACAAATTAACAAGTAACAGCTAAAAAGTAAACATAAGTAAACAGCCAGAAATAGAACCAGAGCTTTCGGACAACACTCCTTCCATAGTGGCAAGTGAAAGAGGGAGAAAAAGCCAGATAGTATGAGAGTCATGCAAGCATGATTAAAAACAATAGGCTAGGTGAGGTAGGGCAGTGAGATTGAATAAAAAAAGAATGCCAAACTTTAACTATATATGTGTATATATTGATTATATATTATATCTGTCTCTTATACACATCTAGATGTGTATAAGAGACAGAGCCTAGACAGCTAGCCTACAGTATTTTATTGATCAGATAAATAAGACTATCCAAGTACACAAAATCATTAACAATCAATAAATATTCTATACACAAATATTTTAATGAACTGTAGTAAGACATCATTCTGTTTAACGTTGTGCAAATTTTATCTAATGACCCACTAGATCAAGTAGGTCGTCAAATATGTTGGTGCGTCAAATTTCTCAAATATTTTTCTTGACCACAGCTTGACGTTTGAACTCCTGGAACTCAATAAGGAAATAAATAATTCTTTACCATTTTAAAGCTCTCTTTTTATACTGTTTTAAGCATGTTTATACTTGCAACGATAACGATAAAAATCTAAAAAGCAATTGTTCATATAGAAAATAAAAGAAATATGAGAAGTTCAACACTAGGATGATTCGATAACAATAAAAGAAATAAGAGAAGTTTTACACTAGGATGATTTGATAATGATTTGTCATGTATATGATAACAAAATAATTTCAGAAATCAATTCAAATGACATCATAATCATGGAAAAACAATAAAATCATTACTACCAGAATGTTATCGTTTTTCAACGATTATGACATCATTTGAATTGATTTGTGAAATTATTTTTTATTGTATACACGATAAAATCCTTATTGAATCATTGTAGGATAATAACTTCTTATAACTTTTATTTTCTATATGAAAACTTGCTTTTTAGCTTTTTATTGTTATCATCGCAAATATAAACAGGCCTTAACCCTGTATTAATAACTAAAGATTGTTTTTTGGAGGAGTAATAGGTTTGGCTTGTCTTTACCTCATATATTGATTTATGTTTTAAAATTGAATTTGAACAGATGAAGGAAAGACTAGCCGCAAGGAAAAATGCAAGGAAAGAAGCAGAAGAAAAGAAAGCAATGGAAGATAGGAAGAAGCAAATAGAAAACGATTCAGCAACGAATTCTCCAACACCGTCATCTGCACAATCTGGAAGGCGCTTGGTATGTTTCTTGTCTTTTAAAGTTTTGTTCTCAAACACTTGTGATTTGTCATATAAGGGCATATTGATGTCATCCACATGCATATATGGGCATGATGATAAACTATAAAAAAAAAAGAATGAAAAATTAAATACAATGTTTAAAATATTTTTTAGACATAAATGATATACTTGTAGGCCTATCAGAATGATAATAAGATTAGTATAACAGCCAAAGTAGACATTGAAGAGGATGGACCTTCAAGAACATGCTCTATATATTTTTTTCAGTGCTTTTTATTAAATCTTAAAATTTCTTGTTCCCAATTACAGAGGAGAGTTGAGATTTTAGAGGTAACAAATCCTGTCCTGGTGATTTATTATTAAATATTTGTAAAAATGGTGCCAATTTTCTATTTAAAAAAGCTACTGTTGTTACTGCTGGTAATTTTTGTGCTTATGCTTACACAGAGCAAGAGACATAAACAGACCCAAACACACACCCAAAAACGTTCCCAAACACACACACCCAAAGACAGACCCAAACACACACACCCAAAGATAGACTCAAACACACACACCCAAAGACAGACCTAACACACACACCCAAAGACAGACTCAAAACACCCCAATTACAACCATCACTTGCTTTTATGGTATTTTGATTTATTTTTTATATTTTGATTTCTGTGTTATAAATGTATTCTTTCTGGGCCTACGAATATCAGCCTAACTGGAAGGGCTACCTTCTATAAAGATTGTTAAAATAAGTATATTACGTGTCTGCTTCTTTTTAAGCTATGTTGATGTACACTATTATTTATACAAACATGGATAACCGACAGTTGCCAACACTTTCAAACTGAACACCCTAAAAAAATAAATAATAAAACCATCATTAAAGTGTGCTTTGTACCTATTTGTGTAATTTGTAGCTATGGTTATACAGCATATATTTATGGTTTTATGTGGGGAATAAAAAAAATTAAAAAATGGCAATGCTAGGAAGGTATGTTCCCTTTCATACAAGCATTGACTTCTCTGTACTTTCCCCATGTGACCTTCCACATGCTGCTCCTTCCCCATACCACCTCTGTATTTCTGCTACTAGTTGATGATATTTTATTCCCATAGCTAATTGAGAAAATAATTTTTTTCTAATACTGTATTTTTCTTTATAATCATTGTTGGTAATTGTGAATATGATGAGGCTTTCCATCCCAAATCCAGTGTACTGTTGCTAATAGTTAAACTGAGTAATGAGCATAAGAATGTGTCAGTATTGTATACTTCAGTACAGAGAAGATGTAATACTTTTACTCATAGCTTTGGCAGTAGTAAGTCGATTCCAGTAATTGACCCAACATTTTAAAGCTTACAATATGGAGAATAAGAATATATTAAAAACTCAATGTGCATTTGTTGGTCACTGACGCTGGTTTTGGGAAGGCAAGCCTCATATATGTGAGGCCTCACCACAAAACAAGTCTCATGGTTAGAATATCAAAAATTGAGTTTATATTATATTTGGGTAGATCACATTATATTCTTTAATTTGGTCTTTGAATGGCTTCACTAGGATATGTAGATCCAGAGATGTGAGCATTTAAATATTATGTGTAAAAGAACCACATTTTGAGAAAATCGGCCTCCAAGATAAACTAACCTGTACAAATAATAGGACTAGAATTACAGAATATGCACAGAGAACACTGTTTTAGTAAGAAAATTCACTTAAAAAGTTTACGATCATTAAATATAAATATCAAGTTATTCAAAAACATTAAAATCAAAATTGTGTAAAATTTTGACTTATGACCTATTTTGGTGATTATCTCAAAATGATTTTACCGACGATGCGTCTCATTTCGTGGTGAGACCTCACATTTGTTCTCAATTCTCTTTAGCATATTGGCGAAATATTTAAAAAGTAATATTGTATTTTTTTAATACTGCAATTATTGATGCTAATAGTAAATACATGTTCTTAATCAGCCTATTGGTGAAATATCAGAGAAGAAACAACAGGAAATGTTAAATGTGCTGAAAGCAGAACATAGTTCACAACAGAAGAAGCTGATGAGAGATAAGGAGAAGCAAGCTGAACAGGTAAGTGCCCTTCTCTCTTCCCTTCCCATTATTTTGTCGGGCCATCTCCCTCCATTGCTCTGTCGATCCTTCATTATCACTCTTCTCTTTAGTCTTTCTGATATAGTTAAGTCTTGTACATACTATGCAAACCACCAACTGACAATATTGTCAGAAATTATGAATTACATGATGTGTCCCTCATTGTCTGTGAATCAGTTGTATGATGATACAGTGTTGCAACCACTAGTTCATTTGGTTATAATGATATAGTGGTCATTAGAGAATCATTAGGAGGGAATATTAGTCCCTCACACCTTGTGTTGTTTTATATATATTAGACACTTTTTAATGTAAAGCGCATAGAGACAGTTTTGCATTAATGACAAATAGAAAATAGTATTTTTAATAAAATTATTAAATTTTTGTTTCAATTTCAGTTGCGACAAAAGTTAGCTGGACGTAAGAAGAAGTATGAAAATCAAGCAAGTCAACTACTTTCGATGGGAGAAAGGCAGAAAACATTCGTTGAGAAGGTTAAAAAGGTAAATGTCCTAATTGTATTTGTGCCTTTGTTTATCCTTAGACATAAACTGTACTCTTTTTCTATGTCATTATAAGGATGATAATGATTATAATGATGTTGAAGAAGATAAGGAAATAATGTGGCACACTGGTTAAGTCTGGGTTCATGATTCGAATCTAAACCTGGTAACATCAATTCAATTCTTGGGCAAAATCCATATCTCTCTCCCTCAGGAGCATGCATGGGTACCTGGTGAGATATGAATGACAAAGTTATTGTTCTGAGCTGAATCACATGTGTGACAAAAAATACCTGGGGGTGGGGGAAGATGTGTATGATTAAATCTGTATTTAATTAACTGGAAATACATACTAAGCTCACAAAAAAGATACCATCGCTATGCAAGGATGACAATACTCGTAATTTTAATTGTTGTTTAATATTTTTCTTTCCTTTACAGGATGAATTAATGAGACAGAAAACAATAGTACAAGACCGAATACAGAAGGTCCGATACGAACGAACTCAGACAATGAAAATGATATCGGAAAATTCTAAGAAATTTCAGCAGATGAAAACATCTGACCATGACAAGGATATGGAACGCATAGCTAAGGAAATGGAGGAAAAATTCAGATCATCAGAACATGCATTTAAGTCTGGAACTAAAACTGTAAGTTTCCCCTGAAAATCAACCATGCTGAGTAGGACTTTCTGTTTAAATATTAATTTAGAAAGAAGGAAAGAAAGATTTGTGCTATACACCATTTTTTCTAAATTTGAAATGAAAATTTCTGAGAAGCTGGCAACTACCACCGAGGGAGTTACAGAGGCCTAGGCATTTCGCTCTACGTAGTTACCTGTGTTTTACTGTGCTCTGTGACTGGTGCACGCCCTTGTCTAGGCCAATGCTAGTCTTTGAAAACAAAATGCCAAAACAAAAAGAAAATAGGGGTGCATAAAACCTGCAGTGTTTTTGGTTGTCTGTTTTTAATACTCAACATAAGATCTTGAGTGTCTGGAAAAAAGAAATTTGCTCCAGCTAGGCTGCTGGATGTCCCCCAGTGAAAAGTTGCAAAAAGTTGATGGCACTGCTTCAAAATTGACCCGATAAAATGGTGTCCACAAATTGATTAATCGATACATTATCATCATTAAACATAATCAGGTATTGTTTTTTCATCCTGCAATTCCTTTTTGAAATTGTGTCTTTGACAGTCTGGTTATATTTTCATATTTCTTTCAAGGGTCTCGGAATTATGGTTTGTTGTTAGTTGTCTCAATTGTATTATTGCTCATTTGATTGATTTATTTCTCATATAATTTATTGCTGAATTGATTAATGTATATATTGATTGATTAGTCTATTGGTTGGCTTGTTGATTGATTAATAATTAATCTGACATTTATTTTTACAATTATTTTAAATTACCGAAGAAGCTGAAAATTATGGCTTAAAACTGTTGATTTTAACTTTACTTTACTCCAAGCTTAAGGATATAGTTCCAGAAGATGAGTAACTATATGCTAGGAATATTCAGGTAAAAGAAGTGCATTTTTGTGAGGAAAAATGCACAATTCTTTCATGTGTCAGTCACTACTGATGTGCATGTCTAACAACCCTATTGGTCAATGGATTCTCCTTAGTGGCCATTGAGATGACTCAAAATATTTTTCTTCCTTTGTTATAATATTGTAAATATTCGAATAGTTTCATCTGGTTTACTTATAATGATTGTAGAACTGTGTAATCAATAATAACCCAAGCACAATTTGATGTAAAATTACTGCGAGCTTTTGTCCTATGTTATCAACGTGACTTCGCCAGCCTATGTGAGCTGGCATCCTTCTTTTGGGCATTGTGTGAACAACACCCTGAGCAGTGCCAGCTCTCTTCCTCTCAGGATTGGTTCCGGGGGCCCCGCTTTCACGTTGAAGGAGTTGTTCATATATGTGTGATCCATGTGATGGATCTTTACCATGTCTTAACTGGGATGATGCAAAAATAACCAAAGTGGAATTGATATGGGACAAAAGAAAAATCATGGAGGCAATCTCAATAAGGAAACAAAAAATGGACGATGAAGAGAGACAATGGGGCATACAAGCTTTCCCACATAATCAACTCCTTCAACCTGAAAGGCCAGGGTTCCTGGAACCAATCCTGACAGTAAGAGAGCTGGCACCAGAGGACGCTGTTCACACAGGACCCAAACAACGGATGCCAGCTCACATAGGCTGGCGAAGTCACGTTGATAACATAGACGAAAGCTCGCAGTAAGTTAACATCAAATTGTGCTTGATTCATTAATGATTAAACAGTTCTACAATAATATTGTATTCTTTGTCATTTTAAATCTATTATTAACACCACAGATTGTTTACTGCACTTCTATCACATAAGGTGTTTTCTTTTTAATGCATCATGGCATACTCCCATACTGGTCTTGAGTTTTGTAATCAAAGCATGGGTTAACCTCAAATTTTATTTTTTTAATTTGTTTATTGGTGATTACAAAAGAAAATGCATATACAGTAATATACCTATACAATATTAATAAGTTAATCTTTCCTAAAACTTTCCTGCAACCCTAACCCAGGTGTTCAACTTTTAAAAGCTTTGGTGATTTTTTTGGCATCTCTTTTTCGCACATTTTGTTGTGGTTTTATTTTGGGATACCATATTCCTGATTGTTTGATGTGAGTTCACAAGTTTAATCACATAGGTGTGATGAATCAAATAGGATCACAGATGTGATGATACAGTTGTGATAAAACATATGGAATCACATAGGTATGGTGAAACCAGGCGCAGATCAAGTAGGAGGCACAGGAGAAACGTGCCCCCACCTCCCGTTTTTCAACTAAATTTTAAAATTTTGAGGCATATTAATGTTATGTATTATAAAAAAAAGCGCTACTCACTGTTCTTAATATGTTGTGCTTCCTCATTCTAAAAATTCTGGATCCACCCCTGGAAACACAAGTGTTATGAAACATATAGGATTTTTCCTGATGGGATGACACAGGTATGATCACACATGTGTGATGATTAATAAGTAACAAATTATGCAAACATGGGACAACTTGTTACTGTACTGTCAAACCATGAATAGAAGCCTAATGGGCTTACCTCGAGAAGAAGCCCATCTTGAATTGAAGCCCATGGGTTTCTTTTCAAGATAGAATGACTTCTTTTCGAGATAGTACAGTACATACACTGTACATAAATTTCAAAGAAACAAAATAAGTTATACAGTTTATACAGTAGTTTAGTTGATACAATGCCGGTTAATACACTTATGATACAGACTGATGTTACAGTGGCCCTATTTATTGTTTTATAGTAGTAATTCCCAAAATTTACAACAGCATTCATTTTGAAAAGAAGCTCCACTCTTTACTTTGTAAAAGTAGCCTTGAAAAGAAGCCAATCTCAAAAAGAAGCCTATCCAAAGTTCGGAAAAAAAAATTTTTTTAAAAAGCCCAGGGCTTCTATTGAAGGTTTTACAGTATATTGATTTAGTACTATACTGTAATGCTGGGAAAGGAAGTAGGCAAGAGTATATTTCTTGACCCACCTGACATTTCTGCTTCACCAAGTGGATTAAGCTAGTTAATAATAAAGATTATAACATGGAACTGCAATCTTTAAAATCTTTTATAAGTATTTCTTTGATCACTATATTTGTTTATTTCAGGATTCAACCAATGTCAAGCCTGTGGAGGAGGACACTAAAGAAGCAAGTCATCAGAAACTCGGAGATAAAGAACGGCAGAGACTGATCAAAGAAAAACAAGCTGAAAAAAGGAAGAAAAAGAAGAGTGTAATGGCAGCACCAAATATGGAAGCATTGTCAGAAATGCTAGATGAAAAAAAATAGTTGTGGAAATTATATTTATATTATTACTTACAATTTAGATTGGTAGTCCTACATTCTCTACCCTGGGTTTTGGCCTTAATTATGTTTGTTCCTAGAATTACAATCATTTGGTGGTGCTGTTAACAAAAATGTCAACATTACGTCGCTCACATCATGAACTAATACAATCAACAATTTATGGGTTTCAAAGGCTTATTTAATCGATTTTTACAGTCAACTAATATTTACAAAATACATATAATTTTTTTCTCCCCAACGAATTATGGTTTTTCTCCCCGACGAAGGGGGAGGGGGCTCAGCTATCTCCGAAGGGGCCCTGGCCCTGTTTCTTACTATTGAAACTGCATTACAATGTTCGGAACTTTGTATACAACTTTACCATTATCCTAATTTGTAACTTCTGTTGTATTTATCACATACCGGTACATCTCAGTATTCTTATTCTCTAAATTTATCTTATACTTAATAGAGTCTTGTAAGTTTGTAAATTTTTAACATTGTTTAAACTTGCAACTGAATTTTGTGTGCTTTTGTATCAGCAAATAAGTTAATAACATGATCAAAGTTAGCAATGTTGTCTGCTTCATCACGCTCAATACTAAGTAGTGCCAAAGCAGATAGTCTCGCTTTTCCCATCGTGGCTCTGAGATATGACAGGATGAGCTTTAGTCATGTAGTCATTACAGAATAGGATAAAAGACAAGAGAAAACGGTCGTCATGTATTTCTAAAAAGTGCATATTTTTTTACTCTCATTCTCCTATTTCAGCGCCCCCTCAAACATGGCGCCCGGGGCATGTGCCCCCCTTTGACCCCCCTAGCTACACCACTGGTACTATTCTAATGTGATAAACTACTGTAAGTAATCTTTAACTATGCTATGTGCAGCTTGTCATATACACTTAAAATAAAGAAATCAGGATGTTCCCATTTTAGGCTGGCATTAATAAAAAATGATACTTGCCAAATGATGTAGGACTGCTAATTTATGATATTTTATGAAAATTAATTATATATAAATTATATAAATTGTATATGTTGCTATCTATAAGTTGCTATTTCATATGGATATTGTATCAGTGAATGATGCAGAAGATGTTTATGGGTGAAATTTTATGAAGGAGTGGAGCTTGGTGGATATAAGGCTTACCTTCCATTCCTGAACCCCTGACTTCAAATGGTGATATACAATTGATACTCAGAATAGGAAAAGAAATGCCCCCCTCCCAAGAATATATATATATATATATATATATATATATATATATATATATATAAAATAAATAAATAAATAAATAAAAAGAAAATCCTCCTCTTCGATTTGTACTAAAAGTTTTAAAAAACTACTGTATGAATGAAGTGAGACTTAGACTTTAGTATGCTAGAATCTAAATTTTAAAATTCAGTGGCACTCAACCATTGTGGTGTATTAATGAATGTATGATGTATTGGGGAAAATAACTATAAAAGATAACAATTTAGTTATTATTTTCAATTGCTCCCAGAGGCCCAATGATCAGCTTTGCTGGACGGGTACCCTCTGAAAATAAAGTTTAATAAAATAAAAAACCGTATTAACTATTGTCCTACAATTATATATTCATAAAAATAACAATACACATCTTAAGCTTGTTTTCCATACAATCGCTACACGCTATCACTGACGGCTTTCAGTGGTGCCGATTGGTTGGTCGAATTGGGGCGCCTTCCCGAATTTATCGGGGACTGCTACACGGTAAAACAATTGCACTGAAAACACTGTAGCGAATTTACGGGGGAAAAAACACCAGGCTTAAGTTTCATTATTAGGGAGCTTTTGATTTGTGCGACGACGCGACGCTAGTATGGAATCACTCATGCGTGACCGTCCTACCTGGCGGCGTCATACGTTCTTTGTAAACGTAAATTTGGCCAAATTGCGTTCCAGAATCTGCTTGACGAGGTGACCTTAATATTCGTGCATGGGCAGATGACTTTTAGTGACGTCATTACGTACTACGTCCGACCGTCGTCGTGCAATCGAAAGCTCTTTAGTATTCATTACTAACTTTGCTTCAATTAAAAACATTGCATTAAACCTCGTCCAGACTATCATTTTCTTTGACAAAAAAACTGTTGTATTCCCATATATAGACATGATGTGCCTATATATTGTCTTGATATGATGATCATATTTAGGTATGTCACATGTTTTTGTCAAGCAAACTTTGATAGTCTGGACAGAGCTTTACAAACAATTCAACTCTTGTGGTTTTGGGATGTTTATATTTTCAAGAGGCATTAGAAACGCTTAGGACTTCCACTTATTATTAGAGAGTTTTCTGTTGCGCGTAATGACGTCACGCGCATGCGAAAACTTTCATTTATCGTCTCCGAATCCCACGACGTGCTTTGGGTCGAATTTAAGTTCAGTAGAGAACACAGAACAGTCACGGATGAGGTCACAAACGTACTTATCGTTGTGGTGGAAAACTCTCTAAAACATTAGTGTAGTTTGGTTGCAGCCGTTGTAGAATTCAAAAAATTTAATGAATTCATGAATAAATTTTTAAAGAAGGTACAGTATATGATTGATTGGTTCTATTTTTTTTACCATTTGTATTATGTATCCTTCAGTGTGTCATTCAATAACTGTTCCAGAGACAGAAATGTGGAAGATAACCTCACCCACCTCATAAAATAATTTAGGCCCTGATGGGCAGTGGTTAATGATTAATATAACCGGTAATTGATAATTAAATAAGACGACGTACATAGAAAGGAATAACAAACAGAAAAGAAAATAAGAAATTGAAAAATAATTGTGACTTAGGTTTTTAAACAAACGTTTAAGTGCATCATGTTAATTTAAATGACGTCTTATATACATTTCATTGACGGCTGCATTTTCCGAATTTGTTTTAATAGGGGAATAATTTAATTTATAATTTATGTCACAAAGACAAGAATGAGGATGAGACGCTGCCTTTTCTTTTTCTTTTCTATCTTTGCAAAGATGCCCAGAAGACACGTCAGATAGTTGTTTGCATTCTACCGTGGATTGGCGATATACAAACCCCTGTCGATTGAATGAATGCTTGTATGATTGATTGATTGATTGATTGATTGATTGATATAACTACTACAGGGATCCCAAGTCTCTCGGAACTCGTGGGATCTTCCGCACTCCCGCAAGCCAGCAAAGATCTCCCGGAAATAACCCATCTTCCACGAATTGAATTTCTTGTATATTTGCATGTTTTCAATATATTTTTACCAATTGTCTCGTGGAAGTCAGTGCCGGCGTATCACTAAAATGTGATTTAAAAAAAAGGATCATAACCACTGTGGATCATTGGAGGATTCAAGGGGAGGGTGTACAGCCTGCCCGGGCCCCCAAATTTCTTCAAATTATAACAAAAATGGGGGAAAAATACAGTATTATATATAAGTCTGAGATTGTCATCCGGCCATCTAGAGGTGACATAATCATAAATTTTCTTGCCTTAGCCCCAACCATGTGAAAGTTCCTCCCTGCCTGGTCCTCCTCTATTTCGGATTCCTTGATCAGCCACTGTAGATCTCCCGGAAATCACTTCTTCCAATTGGAACCCCTGTAACTATACTAGATTTTATCAGTGCCTACTGTCCAATTTGTAAGTTGATACCAAAGTTGATGCTTTCTAAATGCCAAGTAGTGAGGTCTCACTTCATTCTTTTCCGGAGAGACATTTCACCCTTAAAAGAATTATTAACCCTATTTTCTTTTTTAAAATGTGAAATAATATAGTAAAATTCTCTCTGGATAGGGAAGACTTTTACTACTCTATTTTCGTTTTTTTTTTATTTCACTTTTTGGGAGTAAGTCCACTGAAAGCTCTAGTCTCAAACACCCTTTTCGCTATTTTGCATTTGAAGAATAACTTTTATCCTATGATTAGAAATACAAATTTTTATTAGAATTTTATACTTATAAAATAGCTTTTTACCACAAACCGTGTATCATTAATTAAAAGCTTTCAAGATTATTATTGTTTGGGAATTCGAGTTCTTAGTCCACATTTCAAGCGCCCTGAGCATCTTACATTAGATGGATATGTGCTCTATATAAAACTACACTATTATTATTATTATTAATTGCGGCTGGTGAAGATATTATTTGGATCAATATCATAAGTTGGGGTTTTGGTTAATTCGAAACTCTCAGTGTTATGATAATTCAAATTATTATCCATATCGATTTTACCATATAAACAAGACCACATAAAATCTAAAACCTAACTGCGTGTGTCTACCATACAGAATGATGAGAAGAATTTTCAAAATATTTGGTTAATAACGAGGGTTGTTTACAATATATCGGTTTTTGTTTACTTTCGAAAATACAATCGTACAGTACTTTCTTTGGCCATGAGTCGTAATTTTGGATTTACCATGCAGGTATTTGCACAAAACTAGAGTATTGTGTTTCTAATACATTTTCATTTGCTATCACCATCCGTCTTGTGGTGGCTTCGTAAATTTTCCGACAAGGGTTAGAATGAAGGAGACAGATTTTATGGTTTAGGATGATAAATTATGCTTTTTGTCCACAATATTAGAAAATACAATCATGTTAACTTGTTTTGATTGGAAAAGTAATACATTGATATATTTTTAGTCAAACGACCTCAACTGGCATCCGACGGCCGGAAATCATGCTTGTCTGACAGAGGAAGGGGAAGGGAATTTTTACCCCCGACGATGGAGCCGCCAAATCCTCACAGATGGCCTGTAGACCTTTTCAATTAACAGTGTGTTTCATCAACATCTTCGTCATTATGTCCTGAGGGATGGATCTAGGGTTGGAGACCATGGGGGCTAGAGGCCCCAAAAAAAGGAGAGGAAAAGTAAAGGAGGAAGGGTGCAGTGTGGGGTGGGGGGCCTGGTGAGAAGAGATACATATTGAAAGCGCTGAATGATACATATAAAAGTTGTCATCTGTGTAGAACCTTTGGGTTTGGCGCTTCTCACATGACGCATGGCCCCAAGATTTTTCTCTGGATCCGCCCTTGGTCTTCATCATCATCATAATCCGTACCTGATGATCTGTTTGGCTTCTGGTGCATCTCAGCCCCACTATTTTGGATCTACACATCATAACCGGATCTTCGCTTAGACCTGAGTAATGATTCGTTGAATGACATTTTTGCCACAACGAGTCACACTGAACAAACAAGAATTCAGAAGATTAGTTACTTGACGTTTATTAATGAGTACAATTTCAAACACAACAAACACATTATAATATTTGGTTATAAAAGTTATTCGTAAAGCTCAGAAATATCAGTGTACATAATACCTGTACTGACATATACACATTGGAATACTCTTTGGTTAAAAATTGTTAAATGAATAAATTAACATAATTCAGTTGAAGTACGGTATATAATTAATGAGTTTAAAGAATTATTTATCAAGGTGATGGCGAATACTAAACTACTCTTAATCTAGAAAACACAAATCGACAACATAATTTACTAATGCTACTAGTACTCTCTCTGATAATTAAAATAATTCCAGTTACTCTTGGTACTTGATTTTGAAATGTCTTCTTTTTTTTCGTATTTTGTTCAACTGATGTAAGCATAATTTGTGCTATATTGTTATACATGTTGTTAAATGTTCGGAATTACTTCCCAAATATAAAAATGACAACGTTTTGCTGGAAAATTGGTTTTAAAGAATTTTATACAAATTTGTTCGCATTGCTCCATGATTTAAAAAATGAAGTAGATCCACTGTGTCCTAGAAGACCTTATGAAAATATGCCATTTCGTCTGTAGAAAGAATCCTTTACAATTCTTGATCTGCCCCATTCTGGTGCACGGAATTCTTTGACCACATCATCCAGCTTCCATCCATACTCCCATGAACTTGTAATAGGGAATTCATATTTGTCCTCTGGTTTCTTCAATTTTCTTATTTGCAAATATGCGTACCGTCCAGTGCCTTCTTTGCTGAATCCTTTGTACAACTGGTCGCGGATTCCCCTTGTAACAGGTCTCATCTCCACTAACAACGCATCAGGATCATTTGCAGCCAATGCTGCCAAATCTGGCTTTTTCGTTGTCCTCTCCTTATCTAACTCTTCCTCTCTTTGATCTTGTTTTTTTGTGTTTAGTTCAGGAATTGCATGTACCTTTGGTACCATATTCGGCCTGCGTTTGCGGGCTACACCTTGTTGTCCCTGTCTGGACTCTCGAGCGAATTCTTTGCTATATTTCTCGTGCCATGCTAACCTGGTATATGCTTCCTTGTGAATGGATTCAGTCCAAAAATTCTGACGTTGCACATCAAATAATTGTCGCATTTTCACATATAATAATACACACCTATTTTTGTGAAGAAAGTAGAAGTTTCTGTCTTTTACTGGTGGACTTTCAACCCGGAAGCACGCTCGCTAAGCAACTTGTGTATTTTCAGTAGACCATGGTGTGAGGTTGCTAAGAGATAGGCTATACCATTTAATAGTAGGTACAGATGTATATTAATTATTGGACTTCTGGGTAATGTTCATATTATATTTTATTTAAAATTATAATGAAACATAAATAATAGATAATAAAAGCTATTAATATATAATAGATAAGATTACAAGACAACACTGTTATTATTAACAAATAGAAAAAATATTGTAAAGAATAATGGTTCAGCTCTACCAATAAAACCATTGAGGGCGTCTTCCAAAGTATGTCGCTGCGCATGAGCTGACAGTTACCATCCATCCATTCCAGTCATTTATGTAATCAAATCTTTGGTGGCCGCCATTTATCGCTGGTATTTTCGAACTAATTAGAAAAATATATTTGCAATATAAAACAATGACAACATTATTAGAGACTACCGGTATGCGAGAAGTAGATGTATTTACAGGACCTCATTCTCGGATGAAATATCTAGTTCATCTTTACAGTGAAAAGGTGATTCGATGTTGTCTTTTAGACACCTAGCTAGGCTAGGCTCTCTGTCGTTCGTTGGTTTGTTTTTCCGGCTACCGCCTGGGAGACCCCTGTGTGAGGTAGCGGCTCATGTCACAATAATTATTGGGCAGATATAGTAGGCCTAGCCTAAGATCCTTCTATGTTAGTGCCCTCTAGGCCCAGTACTCTTATCTTAAATCATATAAGCCTAAATCATGTATTTTACACAGTATGAGTTCTATGCCTATAGTATTATTGAAAAGAAATCTTATCTTACAACAAACAATAATTCACAACAAGACCCCAAAACAAAAAGACAGTGATTCAGGCCTTTTGGTTGAGTCTATGTAGACTGGTTCATCATCACCAAAAAACACCAGGACCAATTTGTGGATTTTTTTTTCAAGCACAGCCTCTCTGCTACAGTTGCCAATTGATCCTACTAAGTCTAAACATCACACAAGGGAAATTTTTGAACGCCTGAGACTTCTCACTGACACATTTATAAATAAATATTTCCTTATTTAGAGTAGAGACGATAATTGTTAATTTTGTGTTCCGGTGATATAAATAGTCTTTGGGTATCCTGATTTTGATGTCTCATTGTTGTTGGTATAAGTTTTTTATATTTACATGGCCTACTTTTATATTTTTTAGCTTTAGGTATATATTTCAAATGAGGTGTGATTATTTGGGTATTAATTAAATGCAGTAAAGATTATCAAGGTTAATTATGATGGATTATTTTGTCCACAAAAATATTAACCCAATAATTATGCATAATTTTTCACAGCTAAGTTCTACAGACTTTACTAGTTATGCTGATTTGAAAGCCCTCCTCCTAAGTTTGGTATCAACTTTTTCCGAGTTCAAAAACCATGAACACATCGAGAACAAATGCATCATGCAGAAGCTGCAGAATCGACTCAATTTTCTGCATGTGGAAGTGACGGCTGTCAATCAAGTTCACTCTGACAACCATCTCTCTGAGATGAAAGATATGCTGGAGGACTTGTACAAGAAAGTTGACATGTGCTTGAGCCAGATAGAGATGGAGCAAATGGGGAAAGAGGTGCAGCAAGCACTCCAGGAGTTCACGCAGGACTTCTTGCCACACATGAAGGAAGAAGAAGAGGTGAATACATATATTTAACATATTTCTTTACAACTTACAAGTTGCCTTATAATGAAAGACCATTTTGCTGTAGCCCCGATAAATGCCTACATTTTATGAAAGTTATTTTTATTATTAAAGACCAAAGCTGCTAAAGACAAAATATAAAATCATATAAAAAGGAAGTGTAGGGGAAAGCAGGAACAGTAATGCGCAAGGAAGAGATAATAATATTTTGCTTCTATACTTGTGCTTGCTGGTAAGAATACTAGCTATGTCGCTTTACGGATCATACTGTAACAATTTATTGATGTAATTATTGGTTCCCATTCTGTAAAGCAATAGGACCCTTTACATTTGTCCCTACATGCATCTGTACATCATGAAATCATCAAATTTGTCAAAAGTTTGTAAACTTTGAATTTTCAAACACACGTTGGTTATTATGAATTTTTGCATGTACATGGACCTTTCTGCTAAGCCCCGCCCTTGGATACTGTTGCTAAGTTTCCTCAAAACAGCAGAGTAAATGTATGTACTCTAGTCCTGTTCTGATTGGTCATTCTTCAGTTTGATTGACATTTCAGAAAGGTCCATTGCGTCCTATTGCTGGGATAAATATTAGGTAGTTTTAGCCGCATGGCGTTAAAATTAACGTTAACGGATGACGTCATAATTTATTCATCTTGCGTGACGAAGTACATAAATTTCAGGATTTTACATGCTTAACGTACGTTAGTTACAGGTTTGCGCATGTGTTTTTTGATTTGCTTACAAAAAGAGGCGGAGCTTTTGCGTTGCATTTTGGGTACTAACATTAAAGTTAAGGTAAATGTCGTGCGGTGAAAACTACCTATTAGAGCAATACACAAAAATTTATTACCCCCTACCATCCAAAACTCTATATAATCTAGCGTTATATAATAGTATAACAGTGGATTATTGTATGTATATTTTTATGAAATCCAGAACAAGTTGGTTGATGGTTGACCTCTCCATATGATAATTGGACTCCAGGGAATGTACCAAAAATGCAACGACTATCACATTAGATTAGAGAACATTAAAAGTCCCTAACTTTTTTACCTGGATAGTAAATTTAAAAAATATATATTTTGAGCTCTTTTTAAAGAAAAGTCCTGGATTTGTTTCCTTATTTCTATTTACATCATTACAAAAAGTGTAATATTTTACCAAAAACCTGTATAGGAACATCAGCCTTCGCAGAGGTCTGGTTATTATCATTATTTTCAATTATTATGTAGGTTTTTCAGCCACTACTGATTGAGTATTTTACTATGGATGAATTAATGGAGATTAAGACAGATGTGATGGAGCTTCACTCCCAACTCACCAAGTACGACCCCTATGAGAAAGTATTTTCAGAACATGAACAAGGTATTATGTCTAATCGTGTATTAATAAAGTTCATGCTTAGTTTGTGGTATGCAGGCTCCACCCTTAAAACTTGGAACGATCCTGTTCTGGGATGTTTAATTTGTGGTATGCAAGCTCCGATTAAAGAACGTTTTTTACCAAAAGATGCATAGTTTGATGTAAGCAGGCTCTGGCCTTAAAACCTGAGACGATCCTCCTCTAGGATGATTTTGTTTGGGGTATTCAGCCTTTGTCCTTAGGATTTGCAATGAAGTTACCCCAGGATTTTGAGTTGGGTTTATGCCACTGCTATGGCTTTATGACATGAACATAGATTATAATTTAAATAATAATATGTGATAATATATTAGTTTCATTCTTCCTTATGGCAGTGATTAATAATACCTTCTGTTACTTAATTTGATTCAGATGAATTTGAACAGAGCAAGCTACTGGCTGTACCTGATGAAGTCATGCTTCAGGTGTTCTCTTACCTGAGCCCCAAGGAACTATGCAGGAGTTCACAGGTGTGTTCTCGGTGGTCAAACCTGGCCAAAGATGGTTCGCTGTGGAAACACATCAACCCCATGGACTGGGCAATGGGTAATATACTTTATCTTGAATATGTTTTTAAACCGTCTTAGGATTTGGATGACTATTTGTCACCTCTCCACTCCAAAACTTCATTGATAGAGAATTAAGGGTCCCAAATCGTCAGGCGCTGCTTGCACTTCTAAATTGTCTATTAGTCAGACCTAGATGGCTATACAGTAATGATGGCATAGTACTGTTCTATAGTTACAGACCTTTACTATACCGCATTCTATGTTAGAACTGAATATTATGATAATGCCTGATTATAGTTTTCTGTTTCCGTGTATTTCGTAGGTGATTGGCGGTTTGAACAACCGAACGAAGAAGAGGAGATCTGTGGATGCAACAAAGATGTCCCAGAGTATTATGATGAAGATAAAGATTACGATGAATCTGGCGAAAGTGATGAATCTCAGAGCAGGCCAACGCCAGACTACGTCCTAGCAATAGAGAAAGAGTCTAAGATGCTGCGGTCCATTGCTAGGCATTTGCTACCGGTAGTTGGAAGCAGCGTGGAAACACTGCTCCTGGCTAACAGCTGTGGAATCACTAGCTCTCTGGTAAGCAACCTGTCGTTTAAAAAAAATATATATATATATATATATTATAATTATTTATCACCACTGCTACTTGTTGAATCAAAAGTAAACCTGACACTAACTGACAGTACAATATATTTATATATTCAGTGTTATATGATATTTTTTAACACTATTTATTGTCAATATGTATTGTCTTTCTGGTTTTTTCTCAGTTATATAAGATGCTATCAAATTGTCCTAATTTGAAGATATTAAATGTGTGTCATACACGGGTGTCAGATGTGGCATTCAGAGGGTAATTTATTTTGTCTTATTTTGATAAATTATTTGAAGGAAACAACTGTGGTTGTGGTGGTAGAAAGTGTAATGATGATGGTTGGGAGGATGCTGATGATGTGGCTTTAAGGGTGATGGTTAAAAAGAATGAAGAATCATTTATTCAATAAAGCTAAAAAATATAGAATAATTACAATTGCATTTAATATTTTTTGGTGGTGTGATGAGTGATGACGATAAGATGAATTTATAGTTTGTAGTAGTGGAGGGTGACCAACACAGTTATTGAACAGGGGCGGATCCAGAAAGGTCCAAAAGGGGGGGCCGGAAGGGGGGCCGAAAGTTGGGCCGATTGAGACAACACTGTCGTAGGGGGTCCGGGGGCATGCCCCCGCTAAATTTTTGTGTTCTAGACGCCCGAACATAACATTTGAGGCATTCTTGGCCATCATTTTTTCCT
>NW_022752067.1:334427-351436 GCF_011630105.1 Anneissia japonica
AACTCGGCCACAAAAAGTTGGCCACAAGTTAACTCGGCCACAAGTCAACTCGGCCACAAAAAGTTTGGCTACAGTCAACTCGGCCACAAGTCAACTCGGCCACAAGTCATCTCGGCCACAAATCAACTCGGCCACAAGTCAACTCGGCCACAAGTCATTTACTGGTACTAGATTGTACTAATTGTTATTATTATTGCTGTTATTATTGTTGTCATTGTTGTTATTATTATTGTTTTTATTACCGTTAGTTTTAATATTAATTATTAGTATTAACATTATATATTGTTCAAATTTTTGCTGATATTATTATTATTATTACATATATATAGTACATATATTTATAGCACCATATAAATAATAAATAATTTTCGATTTTTTATTATTATTATTCATATTATTATTTATTAGTCTTAGTATTATAATTTTAATAATAGTAATTTAAAAAGTTGTTGTTATTGGCGTTTTATTAGTATTTTTCTCATATTATTATTAATATTATTGTTGCTGTTGTCACCTTTATTATCGATATTACTACCCAATTATTACTAAGTAGGCCTAGTATTACAAGTATCATTATTATTATTATTACTAATTAGTATTACTATTATTATAAAAATAAACATTATCTTTAATTTATTATTGTATTATTGCTATTATCACCTTCAATATCGTTATTATCACTAATTAGTTATTAAAATTGATATTTAAATATCGTTATTATTACCATACTAGTATTATTACTATTTGTTAAAATAAGTATTACTATTAATGTTGTTGTTGTTATTATCACATTTATTATCGTCATGACTAAGTATTATTAATGTAAATATTACTAATTTATTGTCGTTATTGTTTAATATTATTGTTGAAGTAGAATGTTGTGAGTAAACAGAAGACGAACACATTAATAAATGACTCTTTTTAATTCATAGGCAATAGCATACAAATCTCTTTTGGTAGTGTGGTGGTCCTGTTTTACTAAAACATACTGTGTACTTTATTTCAATCATATATTGAAGAAAAAGGATGCAAAAACTTAGATTTACATTAAATAACTTGTGGCCGAGTTGACTTGTGGCCGAGTTGACTGTAGCCAAACTGGCCGGAAATTTTTGTGGCCGAGTTGATTTGTGGCCGAGTTGACTTGTGGCCGAGTTGACTTGTGGCCGAGTTGACTTGTGGCCGAGTTGACTGTGGCCGAGTTGACTTGTGGCCGAGTTGACCTGCACCCGAAGGACACGCCCCTTTGTTTCAGTACTTTTTAACATTCCATCGCCTCCATACAAAATAAGGGAAGTCAGAGCTTTCGCAGTTCTATACTCTTTGCTATAAGTAGCAGTTCTTCAAATTTACCACAGATATTAGTTCATTAGTTGATGCAAGTATTCTTTACACTATGCATTACATCACAGTTTACTATTTTCAGTATAGTGTATTTATTATTTTAGTAATAATTGGTGATGTGATAATAATTTCTAGTTTAATGATATACTAATGGTAGTCATTTCACTTATCTTTATTCTTGCACTCTTAGACTTGGAGATGGTGGACTAGGATGTAAACTAGAGCACCTGAACCTGGCCGGTTGTGTTCGCATCACCGACATAACCCTGGTAAACCTGGCCAAAGCCCTATCTAAAAGAGTAGTACAACCAACACACTCCCTGACTGATGTAAATAATGATGAACACAACTTGATTCTGGACAAGAATGGAGTACCGAAGTGCTCCTGTAACAGTGACTACCAAGAGGGTCCTCCTGATGCACAAAGGCCCAACGATGTAGACATTTCAAACAAGCATGGAAACGATTCCCACGTGAAATCAACTACCGATCCTCGTATTTTCTCTGTTGAGGTGAATATCCACCAATCAAAAAAATTTGCAGGACCAGGCGATGACCATTATAGATGTGCGACTACAAAAATAAATAAAAAGCAATGTGGAACAAAGAACGTGCAATACAACGAAACACAGATTAACGCAAGAATAACATTCAGGTATCTGAACTTGTCTGGATGCCATCAAATCACGGATGCAGGCCTCAGGTAAAAGGGCTTAATTAGAATCATAATAGTTAACAAACATAAAGAATTTCACCTGCTGAGAATTTTACTTTTTAACAATCAATTACCGGTATATAAATTTCACATCCTTAAATTTTAACTATCAGTCTATCACTATGGAAATCCTTTTTTACTAACAAATCTGCTGATACTCGTCAATTCAATTATTTACATCTTAGGTCATAAATCATCAGTAGCTTCCTATTGTTGTTCATGGAAATGAAATTGTAGTTTCCTGTAACCATGGCTACTGATGTTGCCAATCGAATTAAGATTACATTATTAAATTAACAAAGTTCAGACCATTAGTTTGAGATTATGTCTATTAGATAATAGGAAATTGACAGGGGCTGTGACTATATCATCTATTGACAATACATTACTGCACATCACAACAGTCTACAAGATGAATAACAGGATATTTAAACTTTTACAGGCATAGAAGGACAAATAAAGGCTTAAAACACATCTCCAGTATTCTAAAATATTTTTATGTGAAAATGCAAACCCAGATGAAATATTTTTAATACATGCTTGCATGTTATAATAAAAAGTGTACTCAGTCTCTGTAATGTTAACATATTTTGTAGCATGTGCAGTGTATGTGATTTGACTTGTAATATAATCTCATATGGCAATAAATACCGAGTCAGAATTATTGCTTCAACAATAAAGGAAATTATAATCAGAATTATGTCATCAAATGTGGCGAAGACAAGCCAAACCAGTCACTCCTCGCAAATCATGTTTGTCAGATAATGGCCAAAACTAAACAACCCTTATATATTTATACATCATGCTACGTTAATATTTTCAACGTTAAAAAAGAATTTTTTAACGATTTGGTGATGGCCTCTGTCTGAGAATTCCCCAAAATGGTAGATTTGTTAAGTCTGATTTTTCAAATACTGTTATTTAAACAGCTGTATGTTTAAACCCCTGTAACAAATGTCAGATTTAAATGATTTATATTCCTTTTGGTTTTGCCAGAAATTGTAACAGGATTTGAATAGAGCTGTACAGTAGCTATGTGGTTTAATGCTCACCTTCAAATCTCAGTCCTGGGTTCAAATTTTTTCTCACAAATACAAACTCCATTCTGTCCCTAAGCCTCATACAGAGACTTATGTTATAGAACATCACTTTTATCCTATGAAAGGTGAGACACTTGCTTGCTGTGAGATGAGAACAGAATTTAATTTAAACAAAAATTAATTTTCTGCACAGGACCCTCGCCAAAGCTGGCCCACTTCCTCGGCTCCAACACCTAGACTTGTCAGGATGCTTAAACGTGACAGCAGACGGACTCACGGAACTCACCAACGCCACAAAGAATCTTGATCATGAGCAATTTTTTTACTGCGACAACATTCATGGAGGCCCGCACGAGGACACTGCCAGTGGATGTCAGAATCTGCAGTCGGACTGTCGTGTGTGCTGCCGAAGTGGCGAATAGTCAGTAAGTTTAATGATGTATTATTTACTACAATAAATAGTTATGAATAATAATTATATTTCATATGCACTATTCCTATGGTTCATGGTAAATATAAATTCATTTGAGTTGACATGGAAGCAAATTACATATTAACTTTGTTGTTATTAAATAAGATTTGGTACCTGAAAAAAATGGGTTTGAGACTTCAGAAATAACTTGAATTTTCTGAATTTGTAAGCCCTGTTATTATACTGCTAAGAAAATATCTCATGTAAAATGGTGATGTGATATACTATGTTACGGCTCCAATCTGAAATTTTCTTACTTTGTTACATTTTATTTCTGAAGGAAAGGTTATTATATGTCATGTAAATATAAAGGGATTCTTTATTTTACTCACACAGGTGTTATATACTCTATTGTTACCAATGTTACACTGTCATTAAAATCTTTGCCAGGATGTGAATAGCACCCTCTCTAATATCCAGATCAATCGTGTGTAATTCTATAATATTGAATATGTACGCACCACTTGACGTGGCTGTCAGTTACTCAATATAAATTGATTGGCATAACAGTTAGCCAAATCATCTATCTGAGTTTTATAACAGGAAAATTATTTAAAGTATGTTTGAAATATCTCTATAATGCTTCTATCACAGACTTACATAAGAGATAAATGATGTTTATTATAAAAATATAAATTTAATTATAATGCATATTAATAAGTATAAATATTGGGCTAATCCTTAGAGTTTTAGAACAGGAAATAATTTAAAGTGTTTGAAATATCTATAACATTTCTGTCACTGACTTACATAAGAGATAAATGGTGTATATATTAAAAATATAAATATAATTAATGCATATTAATAAATATAAATTTTGGAATAATCCTCTGAGTTTTATAACAGGAAATAATTAAAGGTAGTCTTGAAATATCTTCTTTCTGTCACTGACTTACATAAGAGATAAATGGTGTTTATATTAAAAATATAAATATTGTACAATTATGTGCATATTAATAAGTATAAATATTTGGCTAATCCTCCAAGTTTTTTAACAGGAAATATTTAAAATATGTTTAAAATAACACATCCTGACTTACATAAGAGATAAATGGTGATTATATTGCAAATATAAATTTTTAAAAATTTAATGAAGAATTAAGTATTAAAATTATAAATGATTGCCAAATCTTTCCGAGTTGTATAATATAAGACATAATTTGAAATGCATTTCAAATGAATTTATCTCTTTAAATTACAACTCTTCTATCATTGACTTACTGTATCATTAAGAAATGGCAATCAATTACTAAATAATAATAATAATAAGGATAATAATAATGGTAGACTTATATAGCGCATTATGACGAGACGTCTATGCACTTCACATTGTCATTACCTCAGTCATTGGATTACACACCTAGAACACAAACTCATCTTCCCGGGGGAATACTCCATAATGTTGCAGCAGCTACATCAGTGCATTTGGCATTTAACCCTACCAGGTACCCATTTATACTCCTGGGTGGAGAGAAGCAATGCAAAGTGCCTTGCTCAAGGACACAAGCGAAATACACAGCGAGGGATTTAACCACCGACCTCAAGGTTGCTCTAAACCACTTCTATTTGGAATATACAATTTAATGTATTGAAAATTCAGTTATTAAGATATGCATGATATGATTTGTAATTTCTAATTACCACTAGATCACTGCTAGTTAAAGCAACATTGCTGATTTTAGAGTTGATAATTTTTAAAATTTTCCAATCAGTTTTCAAAGGATTATTTTAAGCTCGCTCTCAATCATCCACATGCGCGAATGCTTGGGCCCAATTTCAGCTCTCATAGACGTAAGATACTTAAAGTTAAATGCATTGTAGTTATATACTGTACTATACATACTCAAGAAATCATTCAAAGACACTTTAAGTCTACATTGTGAAATTAATTACAATGCCAAGGTCATTATTAAAAGTGCAATAACGGAAATGTGTAGTTAAACAGGAACACTATATTGTCAACATATAAGTTACAAAATGTGTGTATGAAATATAGAAACATCCTAAAATAATAATAACCTGTGAAAGAAAAATTTAATGAGTGAATAAACAATTTATTATATTATAAGAAATAATTATATACAGTGTTTTGTTTTAATGGCACTTGAATTTAATTTCTGTCAATAAAATTTGAGGCTTCGAAAGAGTGAAGCATCATTTTAATTGCAAACAAAAATCAAAGATTTGGAAGGCAAGCATCTTACCATAACTGGAATTTTAAGATGCTTTCGATTCAATTTCAAGGCCCTGGGTTAAAATTCTACCACATCTTTTCACAATTAAACAAAAACATCTTGGTAACCCACTCATTTCATTTATGCAATAGTGTCCCTGACCTTCTAGGATCAGCTGGAAGGCTTACCCTCTATAAATATGTTTTTGTGTCTATTGCAGTAGTGTGTCTATGTGTGGGGGTTGCACACCTCTCCAAAAATCACTTTCCCCCCTCCCCAAAATCACTTGCAAGTAGTTAAAAATCACCAAATTTGCAAGATAGCACCCCTCAACTGATCATTGAGTCCCCCTCCCCACTCTTTGTGCCCCATTTAAAGACTTCTAGGTACGCCACCTGTCTACTGCCCCCTGGGGAGTGCAGTAGTCACTATGTTGTCATCTGGCAGTTAACCCTGTTAGAGCGAGTGAATCCGGTGGAGGTGCATGATGGGTAGTACCGCGAGATAGGGGGCCCCTATGAGAAAACGAATAGAGTTCGAAAGTCGAACATACGTCATAGAGATGAGATAACAAACTTCCTATTCAGATAATTAAGTAAACATCTTTTAAGAATAAGACAGTAGACACACGCTTCCGCTGGGAGCCTATGTTTTTTTAATTGTAAGTGTACGATGACAGTACAAGTACAAATTGCTTTTCTGACCAAATTTCATGCCAGTTAGAAGTCAACACAGATGAATTTTCCTTCTGCTACAGGCTTTCATCAAAATAATTACAACCTCAAGTTCCAAGTTCCAAATGCAACATGCAAATTAGATTGAATATGATGGTGATGATGGAAGTTTATAAACAATGATAAGATTGGACGCTGATAGTGAAGATTTGATGCTATTGAAGCAAATTAAAAATGAAAATGCTGGCATTGTAAATGATCACATCTTCTGAATATTTGATGAGGTTTAGAATAGAGTGGATGAAAAATAGGTATTGATGGATGAAGGCGAAGATGGTGACATAAAATGGATGGTGGTATGAATTAATATTACAAAGCTTAGGATATAACATATATAGAGCAAAAAAAAATTTAATAATAAAATTTCATATTTGAATTACTTGCTTTGTATATCTAAGTAAATTGCTTTCAATTTAAAATCAGAATGATAAAAATGTTTCCCTCCAATTGTTGAATAAATTGAGTAATAATAACAAAGAGTATGGAAGAGCAAGCAGTACTACTGCCCTTGTTTTTCGTGGCAGAATTTGAAATTTGTGCATGCATCATGAATGAAGGACACCCTCTAGCTTGTAGTAGTACTTTTCGAGATAGGATTCATTTCAAAGAAACTATAGTGGTCGGACATCTTGCTATTCTATACTCTTTGGTAATAATGTTAATATACATCACAGACTAAAATATTATCTTAACAGTAATGTTTCTGGAAATAATAATTGTTATTAAAGAGTTCAGTATGTTTACATCTTCATAATAATGATTGGGAGGATATTTTAGGCTCACATCTAATCATCTTAGACTTGTATCTATAATTGACATGAGATACTTCATGTAATGTATTGTAGGTACATAATACACAGTCAATAATATCACCCCAAGGCACTGTGTTGAAATCTAAAAAAATACTGCCCTGGACATTCTATTATGAGGAAATAATGACCATGATAACAATGGAGATGCTATTTACCATGTTACAGATAGTAATAACAGTGATAATGATATTAGTAATGTCTGTATGGTATGATACATATTAGTGATCATGATTAATGATCAATATTTTATTATGATAAATGACCAATATCCAGTAAAGACCATCATGATAAAGAGATTGATTACAATAATAATTAATTTTAATGTGAGTTTGCATCAGGAAAATATCATACTGTAGGAGTGATGTTTTTGCCCTGCCTGACTGGTTACCGTACCGAAAACTCAGTACGTTCCTGAGTACTAGCAAGAGAAATATTGCAAGTAATTCGGGTAGGAATCGAACTCACAACCTCCAGATTAATTTCAGTAGTAAATTCATAAAACGAACATGATTTAAAAATCAAAAATGTGTATGTGTTGCGCGTATAAGACGACCCACCTGTTTTTTTTCGATCATAATTTGCTATATTATGGCTTGTCTTATATGTGAGAATATATGGAATGACTATAATACATCATGAAGATAAATACCCTAAAAGGGATCAAGATTTCAATGTATGTTTTAAGCAGTCAGTGCTACTTTAAGCTCAGACTGAAGACATCAAACATGAAATTGTCCATCAAACTCGGAAGAAGCCAATAATAAGTGGTGGAAAATAATAATGACCATAAATAATGGAAGATAGTAATGACTATGAAATAGTAATATAATATCATATGATAATTATGGAAGACATATGACCAAACTAAATGATAGTAATGATTTATTTTTATCATTAATGGATTCAAACATCACCTTTATACATAAAATGACATTAAAATTAGTTGTATCAGTTATTCAAAAGAATATCCAGATACCTATAGAGAAATTCTCAGAGGCCTATGGTGAGCTGGCATCCACAGCATTCCAGCCAACCCACGCACACGTGGAAACTGGGCCATTAATCGGAAATGATAATGACAATGCCTAGACCAAAACAAGTCTGTCAGGGTCAAATTTATTTTGCATTTTCCTAAATTTGCTTTAATAATTTCTTCATACTTATTGGCAACCTGCCTCCTACTAATTTAACCATATGTATTGGCAACCTGCCTTCCACCAATTTAACTTTTCGTTTGAAGTACAAATAAGATGTTGTAATTGTGTATGTCAGGCCGTTTGGGCAGACAGGAAATTTTATCAAAGTTCAGACAGTATAATTAACTGTTCATAAACTGGTGCTATTTTTTGCACCTATTAGGGAAGTATAGTCTGTCGTCTTAATTTTGTCTCTTGGAATGCGACTGAAAGTTAATGAGATTAACTGTGCTTAAATGAAAAAGGTATAGTTTGCTTTGTTAGACATTCCAAAATGTGTATTTATATTCAATTCATGATACAAAGGACAGTTAGTTATAATGAAAAAGGCATTGAAACACTGCATTTATTTTTTTTATTTTTTTAAAATTTCAGTTAGTCTAGTTTCATCCTTTCATATTTTTATTAAATTTGATGAATTTCTTCTGTTTTATGCCATTTAAGAAAAAATGGTGCAGGATAATCTTGGTAGTTTCTACTGATTACCCCACCCCATCCCAGATCAACTCAGTCAGCTAAACTGGTGGTAGCCACTGTATGTGAGCTGAAACGTGGAGATCCTTTTGTCCCCGGTTCAATTCCCATTGCTGCTGTCCTTGTGTTTCAGCTGGAAGACTGAAATACAAGTCATGATAGTCTCAAATGAGACTTGTGCTTAAATTAGTATTACTAACTCATTAGAATTAAATATATAGTTAAATTTTGTTTTTCAGAAGCTAAATCTGTTTTCTGGATGTTGGATTCGTCGCGAAGGAAGATCAGAGAATGAAGCGTCCAAAATAAATTACTGTATCCAAGTATTAGTTGTCAACATAGATGGGATGATTGCTGTACAGTGAACAGTTTCAATCAATATGGTGACATTTTTTTTTTTCTGTTAAGAGATTTTCGATTGTTAAATGGACAGTAACTTGCGTCTGAAAATCATTTTAAAAAGTCAGAACACTAAACTCAAATTATTTAAGATAATCTATAGAAGAATTAGGCATTGAAATAATATGTATATTATTTATGAAAAGAAATTAATATAATCTATACTAAAAGAGGTTTATATATTTGGTCATTTATTAAAAAATAATCACAAAACAAAATAATGCTCTATAAGGGTATGATTATAGAATAGACTGGGTTATAGTTAAACAAGTTGCCAGTTTGTGACACAATTGAAAGGCGCTAGGTTTCCAATTAAGAGGTCAATGTTCGAGTCTGACCATTTGCTATTTCATTTCATTTCATTTATTTCACCTTTTTTTTTTTTTTAACAATAAAGTAAAATATTCAGAAAATTTGAAACAAGGACTAGCAGTATAAATACATTATAAAAATATATATATATATATATGTGTGTGAAAATACAAAAATAATTAACAATTAAAATATGTTCATTACTTATATTATTATTGTTATTTTTATTATTACTATTACTACTATTATTATTATTATTATTTTTTTTTTTTTTTAGTATAATAAACAGCAATAATAATAACTACAATAATTTTAATTACAATTACCAGCATAATAATTATTATAAATATTAAACAATCACACAAACAAATAAAAAAGCACACAAAAAATTTGATCAGAAATAGGAAAACACCCAGCCCCCACTTCACAAAACAACAAACACCAAAAAGAGAAAATTAAATAATTAGAGTTCATTTTTTGGTTGACTTGGGCATAGGCATATCTGAAATTCTCTCATTTGTTAAAATGTTCTTTTAGCTTTCTGAGAAATAAGTTAATGTTAAAGAGAGCAGCATCACGTACTTCTAGTGGAAGAGTTTACCATACAATGGGAAAATAATTGAAAGCAGAGAATTTAAATGCATTGGTTCGGGCAAAGGCATGCCTAAAACACAAATCATCAGAGTGTCTTGTGTTGATCTTAACAAATTCCAAACAGTTTAAATCATACACATGATAAAGGCATTTACAAACAAAAGCTACAAGAATGAAATCGTATCTAGCCTTCATAGAGATCATGTTAAATTTAACTAATCTCTCCTCATAGCTTAACACAGATCTAAGTTCATTTGGGATGCTCATACGAGTTGCTTTTCTCTGAACCTTTTCAATAGATTTCAAATGTCCAGCTTGAAATGGATACCAACTCGGTACTCCATACTCTAAAGGCTTTTGCCTTTGGGAAAGGCGCTTCATGTACATTGCTTCGTTAAATGGCAACCCGGTAGGATAGTGAATTAGTTTGTGCTTAGCACAACTAGAAACGCTGTCTGCAGTGGTGGAGACAGTTGCATATTTTCTCATTTGCATAATTGCTTGAATCCAGTGACCGAAAACTTTGTGAGCTCAAATGATATCAAATCAAATACTTTATTTCCATACCATTAAAGTAATACAATATACAGTAAGAAATGAAAAATGCAAAATGTACTACATGCATTATTATAGACATATCTCTCATTGGTTCTAAACTGATACATAGAAATATGTGAGGGTTCATAGATCATTTGGTATCAAACATGAAATAATAGTTATTGATTTGTACACATAGAGAGCTTTGGCATTTGAATTAAGTTCCTCGGTTGAATGAAATCAAAGTATGATTATTTTCAAATTCATATGTCTGAAAAAAAATGTCAGAGAAATCGCCTCTTAAGGTGAATAATAGTATGTAAATCAACACAAATTGTAATCGGAAATGTAAGTATTAAGCTTTTTCAGAACCCTGACACTGTTTCTGTCAAACATGTTTTGGATTATGCAACACAACTCATTTTTGTGATGACACCTTACATAAAGGTTGCAAAAGGAAGTGGTTTGGCGCGTGGAAAGGGAACGGGTTAGTTCCCCAACCTCAAGGTCAGGGTTTTAATCCATTGCTGTACATTTCGCTTGTGTCCTTGAGCAAGGCACTTTGTCTTCATTGCTTCTCTCCGCTTAGGAATATAAATGGGTACCTGGTGGGGTTGCCTGCTCCTGCGCTTATTACCAGCAGCAACACTTAAAGCATGTGGGCCTAATGATTAGGAAAAAGAAGTACTTTGTATCTACTGTATATAACCCACTCTATATCTCTTTGAATAGAGTGAGTTATAGTTAAACAAGTAATGCTATGTAAATGATATAAATAATAATAATAAAACAAAGAAATAGTTACATAAATCTAAAATAACTTACACTTTGTATCTATATAACCCACTCTATATCTCTTTGAATAGAGTGAGTTATAGTCAAACAATTAGTGCTATGTAAATGATATAAATAATAATAATAATAATAATAATAATAATAATAATAATAAAACAAAGAAAAAGTTACATAAATCTAAAATAACTTAATTGGGATTTATATTATTTGGAAGATATTACATTAATCTGATAGACTACAGTATACAGAGACCATGAACAAAATATTACATTATTTTGAAGTACATTATATATTTCATTATTCTGATAAACTACAGTTTACAGTTTTTAAGGAGACCATGAACAAATATATTTTACATTACATTAATTAAAACAAAGTAAGAAATAGAAGAACTATTAAAAAAAAAGAATACAAATCTCTGTTTTTAGTTGTGTTTTTTTTCCAAATTATGATAATCTACAATCTACAGGGCATCTCAAGGACACACTGTCCAATTATGTTGGACAAAATTATTCTAAGTGCTCAGCATTTTAGAATGTGGAATTTAAATACAGAAATTTGTTCCCTAATAGGTGCATCAACCATAGTTGATATGCAGATTGTCATTCAATTTAATTAACTCCACTACAGACTTCGTCAATAATTAACAAAACGTATTGAAATAGAATGCTGGAATTTGAACTAATAAATAAATAAACCTAAATTCGTAATTCAGCATTAATTCTAATAATTTATCAAGCAAACAGAAACAGATCCTATCTCAGTGCTTAGTAGCTATTGAAAAAGCTTTGCTTAATGGATGATAAACTTTACAAATTGATTCCAATCCTTTAATACTGTGAAAACAAAATATCTATGCTTTAATGGACCCTTTCAGCTACTCCCCCCCCCCCCCGTTTATATTTTGTTACTAGGGTCCCTCAAAACAATAGCCATACATATAAAAGCATGTGCATTTGTGAAATAACAATTATTGTTGAAGGTATTCAATATAAAATTCACTGTAGCTATTGGATATATTACCCTATTTGTTAAGGGGGAATAGGGGAGAGAACACCCTGGTAAAAGCACCCCTCACTGAAAAAAGTACATTCAAGTTTAGCAGTTGCCTGATATCACTTCATTATTCAACTATTCTCAATTCCTCCCCCCTCCCCCTTTTTTAACTCCATGTCATGACTCCTAAGACCACTGATATTAGGGTAACACATTTGATAATTTTAAATTAGTATTGATTGTTTTATTTGGATGTTTGATGGGTTTTACTTATTCTAACATATCATATAGGCCTACATAATGTATTTTCACAGGTCATTTTTATCTATGATGGTAAGTCTATTGATAGCATTAGTCATAATGACATAATACAACAACATATTTTTTCCAAGTGAAATTCAAGGAAATGTTCTTCTATTGTCAGTTGATCAATTTTAACCTAAAATAACAGTTAAATTTTTATTGTAATTTATTGTAAATATATATAGTGCAATCAATATAGTAATTTTTTTTTGTTTACACAAATATATATTTTAATTAGCATGATGCTAATAAATCAGATTCAATAGTATATGTTATGAATATTTTTTGTATAAATTAATTATTCATAAACATATACTAATTAGTGTTCATTATTATATGTTTATGAATATTTATTTGTAAGTACAATACTCATAAGCTTATACAACTCAAGTAAATACTACTTAAGTTGCAGTTGCACATTATTACATGATCGAGTCACATGATTCACTGCCTGGTACAGCAGTGGTGTATCTAGGAGTCTTGAAATTGCGGGGTTGTGGCTGATGGAGGCGCGAATGTAAAATGCGGGCCTCGATGATTTAGTGAGGGGGAGCACAACTCGCAATATAATGTAATACGTGGTCAGTTTTAACTACTTGAGCGTGAGTTTTTTTGCTTCGAACATTTTCAAGGGTTGGGGGGGGGGATGCTTAAGCGACTGGTGGTGCAAGATTTTTTGGGGTCCACACCCCCTAAATACGCCAATGCATATTATGACATGCTGATAATAAAATCGATGGAGTATGGAATTATGAATGATAACTATGGTAGTAGTGGTGATGCTGATAAAGAAGACGTTAACATGACGATATTCGTAATGCCGATATTACCATGGTGATTTTATGCCAATGGTACCATGGTGACTGGGTTGGTTACGATGGTAGCTGGGTTACGATGGTAGATTGGAATGTGCACAAAAAATGTAGTGTTGTTTACCAATCATAGCATGAGTTGCAACTCTGTGAAGAAACCATAACTTTGCTGCTAAAGGCTGTAGCATGATTTACAGTAAAGTTTCTGACAAAGCAACAACATTCATAGCAACACTTCTCTTAAAGAAGTAGCACATGAGCTACATACTTTTACTTGATGTTGATGTGAAATATCAGTCTTAGAAATAAATGATTGTTTTGAAAAAAATATGATCTTTGCATGTTCTGTTTCTTATTTTTCATTCAGTATCATCACTAACAGTAATTGATTAAGGGGTTTTTAATGTATAGGAAAAGGACTAGGCTATACAGTATGTTGAAATTTTATATTTTATATATTTGCTATAAATATGTCCTACCCCCCCCCCCCTGAATTTGCCGCTGATAATTATTTCATTTAAGAACTACAGGTAGTTCAGATACAGATACAGATTAACGTTATTATCCTGAAGATCCTGATGATGCTTTAATAATGTCAATTTTTGGAGTGACATTCATACTGTAAGACAGGGGTGGGCATAAGAATCGGTTGGAGGGCCAAAGTGAATTTTTGATGCAACACCAAGGGCTGCACCACCCAGGCTTTTATGTTTACATTGTGCTTCCAAAAACCTTCAAGTACTGCTTTTATACCACTGTATTCTCAATTTTGAAATTACTTTTTCAAGTGATTTCTAGTTAAAATGATCTGCACACATAGGGTTTTTAATTCATAAAATAACTGTCAGGTCGCATGAGGCCAGCGGGCTGCACCGAGGCCAGCGGGCTGCACCATGCCCACCTGCGCTATAAGATAACACAAACTTGCTAAGTTTGTATATACATTTCATGCAAAATGCTTTGCTTGAATAACCCATTTCCTAATTTAAAATGTTTGGAATGAAAATTTTACACTATAAATTTGCATCAGATAATAATTCTGAAGAAAGTAAAAAGAACCAAGGTATGAAATAATTTGCAATTTATTTTAATCTTTAAATAGGAATCAGATTTAAATGTTATATTGGTTCCTTATAACCAATACATTATACAACATGTAGGTTTAATTTATGTATTTTATCACCATATGAATAGCTTGTTTGTGAGGCAGATGTTAGATGGTATGAACAAATTCCTGTACCTTTTTGTCCCAATATACAGTGTGGGTTGACTACTCAACACCTGATGTTTTACAACAAAGCATATGAGTAGTGTCCTTTTCCTAACTATTGTTAACTGTTGTATAGCACATGTTTCTAAAATTTATGTAAGAAAATTTTATTACATTTTATTCAAAAAGAAGAGGAAATAATGTTCTGAAAATGTTGAAAAACATTTATATAACAAATATGTGATGTTTATCCTTAAGGTTCTTTGTTTTTAATTTTTTCTTCGCTTGTTAATTTGTCGCCCTCTGGACTTGTCGGCTTATCTGTTTATCAGAACCTATTCACAATGTCACAAAAGTCCCAATCCATTGGATAATATTCTCTTGAAATTTTAAGCGGCTAACAGGTGTTCAAGGAAACAAGCAAGTTGGTCACCATGGAGTTTGCTCTTTCTCACCCAAAGAAAAAAAAATAAACAAACTAATCACGTAATCTCTATGAGCGGGAAGAGGTGCAAAGAAAATAGCTATAAATTTTTATTTTTTTTTTAACTTTTTGTCCAAATCACATAAAATACATAAATTGGAAACTTGCACTACATTATATTAAAGGTGTACTATCTGCATATTGAAATTAAGGGTTTAGAAGAAAGTGAACTCCCTATACTGAAATGCCCATTGTTTCTGGCCTAATGAATAAATTCACCAAAAAATTAATCAGTATCTTCAAAAACTTATAAACTCAATTCAAACAGATTGTATATTTTTGTTGTGTGGCTAATAATGAAAAAATCAAGTTTGGTTTGTAATGATTATATTGTGTATTAATATTCTGAAGTCATATTTTCTATCATAAATGTCAGATTATCCACCGATATCAAATAAAATGGAATACGCAAATTCCAAGACTGCTAAGGTTTTTGAGGACTTCGCCCCCCATATCATGAACTAAAAAAACAATAAAATTCAATACAGCGTACCTTGTTTATATAAGTATCTTATTAGATTTCAATTTAATCTTTGAAAGAGATCATATTTTCCTCTTCAGTTAACAGATACATAAACAATACTGTTGCTATTTGCATACCATAAATAAGCTGTAGCATTTTTTTAGTGTGATGGTTTATTCATGTACATGCGTATTTGATAATTGCGCCTATAGAGTACCACAGTCGTGTCGTCACGACGTCAGGTGGCGTTCTCTGTTGTCAACAGACGTAGGTTACTGTCGGGTTGAACGCATTTTGCAACGATAGCAACAGAGTAGTATCACATGGTATCGTGACGTAACACTGTAGTACTCTATAAATTCTATTATTTTCTTTATTTTACATATTGGTTGAGTAATTTGTTATATTTTCCTTTTATATATAAAATCACTTTATTGCATAAAAACAATACAGGATACAAATAAAGAGCCGAGAACAGTGTCCCAAAACTGGGAGCACGCAAGGCTAAATGAGTTGACATACAAAAACATTAAGACACAAAATATACCAATAAATAAAAGTATAAAAATAGAGGCCGGCCTATCATCAAATTAAGGGAGACTGCATTCAATTAAATTGTCAGTTCAAAAAGAGGCAGATTAACCCAAGAGGGTTGATCTTATAGTACCATTATAGTAAACAAACCTACTAACAAATCTCATGTTATTAAATGAGATATTTTTCAATTAATGAGTGTTTATGAGTTTTTGGAATGTATTCTTTATTGATTAATCAATGTTGGGAAGAAAGTCATGCGCAAATTTAGATCCTTAATTGGGTTTGTATATCAATACGTTTGCCAGCGACACAAACACCATAAGGGTGACGGTACATTGCTGCCTTTACAAATAGCTGTTAGTATCAAGTGCCATTATCGATAGCTTTTTCTTTTACGCATTTCCTAATCTAGCAACTTGAGAATCTGCAAGTGAAGGCATCTAAAAATTAGGTCATAGGCAACTTAATGTTATTTCAACCTATGTAAACTATGTTGTATGTTGTTGTTGAACTATGTTTTTATACAATGTATAACATCATGTTCCTCTATGTTTGAGCACTGTATTATAGTTTATTTGATTTTTTATTATGTTTTTATTTGATATA
>NW_022752067.1:351937-358656 GCF_011630105.1 Anneissia japonica
TCTTGACAAAAATAATTTCAAAAAGACCAATTAAACATGCTCAATTAAAAAATCTCCTAAGACACACAGGCTAATACAATTTCTTCTTCATTTTGAGACTAATTCTTTTTATAAAACCAATGATGATGTATTCATATGAATTTAGTTTATTAGCCAAAAGACTTATGCAAAGGATATAGAACATTATTATATAAGAACAGTACAGTATGTGTCTCTTAATTTGCGCGGAAAATATTTTCTCATTATAATTTTCAATTGAAGGCTAATGCCTGGCAAAGTCTGCAATTGAAACGGAATCATTCTTCAAGTTTATTAGTCCAATGCAGATAGTAAGTCTCTAAGTAAACCATTACACAATTCAAATATTGAACATTCTTTTTCACATCGAAGCAGAGAGTATCTTTTAAAGCAGATACATAGACTCACTGGTTTATCAATTATTTCATATGTTATTTTATTGATCATGTTTATTCATGGCGTTGTTATAGTTACAGAATAATTCACTGATTATCACAGATTATTGTAATATTTTTGTCAACATTCTTAACAGCAGTGGATACAGGAATTTGAAATAGAGTGGGCTGAGGGAGGAACTTTCACAGGCACTGTGATGTGTTTTGACTGAAAGAAAATTTATGATTATGCAATCTAGATGGCCGGAAATGGCACTCTCTGACATAAATATGATTATAATAATTGTTTTTTTTCCCCAATTTTTAAAATAATTTTGAAAAAATTGGTTCTGGGTGGCGGGGATGGGCCTGGGCTGGCTCAGCCCCCCCCCCCCACACACCCTTTAAATCCACCACTGCTTAATATTAATTTTGTTTATATATATAATATTTTATGTATAAAAAATAATATTTTATTTATTCTTTTGGCATGATATTGGTATTGTTAAACTCAAATCTCATTTTTATCGATGCACTACCTTTACTCATTAGAGCCTGTTTAAGTACTGTAGTTTTTAAGAGTGAAATTCACCTAAAAGTCATGTTTAGTATTGTAGGCATGAAGGAATGCGAAGGAGCTTTGGAAGGATACGTGTGCATATCCATGGAGATACATTACTTATATATCTATGACGTATCGTTGGTCAGGTTTAGGTCATAAGACTAGCCTCCATTGCAGGTGCAATTTTCTATTGTTTTTTTAACTTGTGTTCATTTGATGGCCTATTTTCTCCCATATAATTACAACAATAACTTACTTAAATATACAAATAAGTAATTGATATAGAATTTACTCAAGGAAAGAGAACATTCCGATACCGAGCATCAATGCTGTGGAATGGCCTTCCAGTAAATATTGGCAAATACTGTACTACCAAACTACAGATCAAGTTGATTTTCAAAACCTTTTATAATTTCTTATCTTTGTGCATTGTAAATTAATTATTTTTACCTCTTTTTTTATTTCCTTCATTATCTTATGTTTTAATTTATATTATGTTTACTGTACCAAATGTGGACTTCTTGGGATGCATGAGTACTTACATTGCATTAAATGAGCTTTCCAAAATAAAGAAAGATTTGTATTGTATTGTAATTTCATTTTACAATTTATTAGCACACATAACATACACTGTGAATTTTTGGATATACCAGAACTTGAAATTTTTTGGGTGTAAATTGAACCATACTCAAATACACGCCCCATTAATGTCACTGTAAATGTGGAACTACAACATATAGTTACTGTCAAATTGTGTCATTTTGTGATCATAAAAACTAATTAGAAAAAATGTGATTCTACTGGAGTTGAACATTAATAGAATGTGTTTAGAATGATGTTACTTTCATTAGATTTGTTTACAGTCATTAATAAGGGGGGAAGGGGGCATTTATTCGAGGGAGGCATTTATTCCCAATTTGGCTCTAGAAAGGCTGGAATATTCAAGGGGGTGTTTATTGAAAATTCTTTAAACCTACAGCAAAAAAAGATAAATAAATACCGTATTTTTTAAAATAAATACGGTATTTATTTATCTTTCTTTGCTGTAGGTTTAAAGAATTTTCAAGTGAAAATGGTAATTGATATTTGGTTTTAAATATATCTACCTCACAACCTCATGTTTTTTGTAATAAAGGCCTTTTAAATTATCAAAAAATATATGTATGTAAGATTATATATCCAGGGCAGATACAGAGAAAATTCTGGGTAGGGGCCATGTGACTTGCGAAGCACCACGCCTGGGGTGGTGGGGTGGGGGGTGTAGTATAGTTGATTATAAAATCAATATGAGTAAACAAATTACAACTTTTGTAGAGGTACCATGCAGAACGTATAACAGAATTTCATTCCTTCTCTCTTTTTTTGTTGTTGAGGGTGTGCTTTATCCCCCATTGCACCCTAGATCCACCCCTGTATATGCATTATGCTATATATATTATATATAGTTATGGGTATACTGTAAATATGATACCCATATTTGCATAATAAACATATTATTTTGTTTTACCTGCCAGTAGATAACTTGTTCATCTTATTAATTCACTATAATGCAAATCACATAGGATAATGTGACGTATATTACGGTAATTCCAATTTCCTTTTGTAATCTCCGTTTCCCCTGATTGCGAACACGTTTCCTTTTTCCCATACCTACTATTAGTGATGACATCTCTAAAGATGATACCAACACATGGAAGTCTTATGGAGTGCATTAAGAGTAAAATTGAGAGAATGGTAAAACCTAATATTAAAATATTAAATAAAATAAAATATTTATTTGGCAACGACACAACATAAATTAAAGTACAGATGAAATTTACGATGTTTATTATCATCAAAAAGTGGTATGTCATACCACACAATATAGGTTAACAGTATATATATATACTGTCTCTTATACACATCTAGATGTGTATAAGAGACAGGATTATGTTAGTTCAATACACATACACAAAAATCTTTCTCAACAATAAATGTCCCTGGGGCATTTATTTGAATAAATACGGTAAGAATATTTCTGACTCAGTTAAAGATATATGAACTACCTATAAGTTTGCAATTTCAGTTTATTTTGTATCTTCATTAATTATTTATTGTTTATTGATATTTATTTCAAAAGGGTAACTCTAAATATTCTGCTAAATTGCTGACTGCTGACTTGCATAAAATGGAAACATTTCAAAATTGCATTTTTCAACCGACACTACCAGTCATAGTTCATGAAAACTGTGCCACATAAAGTGTTCATATTATGAGAAGGAATTTAGCAGAAAAGATCCAATTTCAATCCGAATAAGGAATTAATAGAATTACTACTACCCCCTAACCCTACTTGCTCAATACCCTGTAATATAAAGTACTTGAATTAAAGCTAGAACTTCACTATCAGCAATTAACAGCCAATCGACCTCATTGTTTCCTCTACAGGGATTCCTCTTAGCTTGTCACTGACAGCCATCTTAACATCCAAGTGACCCATATTTCGCTATCACATGACCAGCATTTCTTTCACAACCACTTAGGGGGACGACTGCATAGCTCTGGCAGACCATGAGTTGTGTGTGATAAGGCTGGTGAGGGGCTTGGTTTGCTGTCTTCAAGAGTATGATAAGGGGGCTCAGGTGATCATATGATCATTTCAGGTCAGAATTACATGGTATGGTGGTGAAGTTAATTTATCTGCCAAAATCATGGGGTGTCTTCAGGGGTAAGATAAATGGTTAGTGATCATGTGAATATCTCAAGACACAATCAGATGTTGTGGCAATGAAGTTTATTTCTTTGGTTGTTAGTGAATCATGTCCCAAATGATAGCGTGTCAAAGCACAACCTCCCAGGGATGTGTTCCCAGTTTGTGTCAATTGTAGGTTAATTGCAGCACCATCTTAGGCCTCAGTTACTGTGTCTACATGGTTAACCATCTCTTTTTTTTTTATTATCCACCGCTTTTCTTCTGACTGTTTTCTTGTGTTGTTTTCCTCTTTCTATTTTGATGGTTTGTTTTGTAACTGTACCAGTTTCAAAACCAGTACTCAAGCATTGAAAGCAGGGATGGTGCCGGTGGAGGGGCCAGTGGGGGAGGGGAGAAAAAAATTACCTGTATTTTCAACTTATTATTAGACTCAAAAAATGAATTAATAAGCCTTTAAAAACAATAAATTATCATATTTTCCAGGTGATTGCCTCATGGATCACTTCCAAGATATTGAGCAATGCCTGACGTCCATTTACGCTCTTGTCAGGGAGTCGATCCCCTTTCGGTCAAATTCTGACGCCACCTGATTAAAAGTGCCTACAGTTTATGGTGTAGCATATGCATCATCCATGCCAGGATAATCGCCATCTGCTGCCCAGGGGCCTATTTTAGCCATGTGGTATCCAGGGCCCTAAAAAATCTAAATGAATATACAGTAAGCTGAAATTGAAATAAATCTGTTAGATAATAATTACTCTTTTTGACCTCAATTAAGTCCTCGAGAGAACTCAAAACCTACAATTAAGTGATTTTCCTTTCATGCTGTTTACAAACTCAATTTATCTTAATTTTCCATCCATCTTTGTAGGATAATTTTTCTTTCATTTTTAAAACCTGTCTGTAATGATTATGATAAGCTAGTGTTACCTTGATAAGAGCCATATTCCCTTTGGAATCCTCTACTCTCCAAATCTCAATCAGCCTACATATTTTTTTCACTAATGATTGCAAATAGGCTTAATGCAAAGTTTCTTTGAAAAAAAAACCAGTTGTATGCCCATATATAGTCATGATGTGTCTATATATGGTCATAATGTGATGTCACAATGACCATATTTAGGCATTTCATGAACATTTTTAAAAATTGCATTGTTTATATTGTATAGTATAAGTATTGTATAGTATATATATAAGTATTATATATAAGTATTGTATAGTATATATATAAGTATTATATATAAGTATTGTATAGTATATTGTATAGTATAAGTTTAGCTTCCAACTGAAATAAAAAAATTAAAAAAAACATTTAATGCCACTTGGAACAATTTTTTATTTTATAAAATTCATATAGTTTTGTGTGTATCCTTAAATTTCTTCCAATGTATTTAAGGATTTTTAGTAATAAAATTCATGTAAAAATAATTGAAAACTAACATTAGTTTCTGTGACAATTGTGATTACTGTCTTATAAACAACTATTTTTACTATTGTCATTGCCATCTCTGTTGCCATATTATATCAATTCTTTCCTTTCCTTTATATCTGTGTTTGAGGAAATAAATATATTATTATTATCTGATACTCTCAGAAAAGTATTTTTAAATCCTCAATGCTTAGACATAGGCAAGTAAATGTGTATCTGGATAACCCATTAAAGCTAGCAGTATAGGCCAGATCATTTCCGATGAGTTCCAAACATAACAAAAACAGAGGAATATGTACATTCAAGTGCCTTACACAATGACACATAGTGTACATAGACAAAGTAAAGTAAACAACATCATTGAGATGTAGCATTAAGTAGGGAGGTTGTTGTATATCCTTATTATCATAACAGTACCATATTACAACATTTTATAAGCCATTAAGCCACTATTGACATTGTGATCAATTTATGGATCAAAACATTCCATTTCTATATTCCTTGTAAAGGTCCTTAGATTGACTGGTAAACAATTGAGGGATTTTTTTTAAACAAAAAAATCTATAATTCAGCAAGAAATTTTGCTTTGCTCTGTGAGTCATTGAAAAATGCAATGTTCTAGTTGTTTTTTTTAATTTGTGGGGGAAGGGGTTGGGTGAGGATTCTAAATACATCTTTTTCTTTAGTCTGAATCAATAAACTTAGTGGTACCAAAACAATGCCAAAAAGATTTGATATGTTCCTGTCTTGTATTATTAGTTTCTTCAATGATTGTAAAATACCGCGAGCTATATGTAATTATCATTTATCAATCACAGTAAGTAAACATTAAGCTTCTTTCTCCACATATCAAATATTTCACATTAGCGTGGCTCGTCGACGTCTCTAATGGGTTAACTCACGTCTAATGGAAATCTGCAGGTTCCGTTTGATCACTATTGTCAAGATGAGGCTTGAAAGCTATTTACATTCGGCATCAATTTAGAAAATTATATTACGTCATGAAAGCGCATCCAGTCCATGAATACACATAACTAAAATTAAACCAATTACCAAGTGGTGGTCCAAAAACCTTATTTGGAGTTTGTAGAAGCCAAATGAGAATTATTCTATCTATTTTTGAAATTGGATAATTTTGTAGATCATATTTTCCTTTTCTCTCATTATTAAAAGGATGGTAATTTTTCTTAATATTCATAATCTCAATTAATTTTACTCAATTTGCGCTTTGTCAATTTACTCTGGATGTAGTAATGGAAACCAAAAAACCTGAGGTTTATTATTTCCAGTGGATTAGTGGTGATGCCAGGATTTGCTTAAGAAATAAAAAGTTATCGGACGGGGTGGGGTCTGACAAGCAAGGGGAAGGTGGGTCAAAGGTTAAGCTGAGATGTTTTTGAATGTACTGTACTGCCACATGCCCAAAATAAAACAAAAATTATTTTTTTCTCTTTTCTGGTCTGAGTTTTGGAAAACAGGCCTGGACTGTTCGACTGGCACTTAATCACCTACCCTACTCTGACACATCTTTTTAATATTGTTTGTTTTTTTCATTGTCTTACTAATACTTTATGGTTAATTTAGTTGAATGTAGTTTACTATATACCTACAATGTCTTTGCTCTTTAATATTAAAATTATATTT
>NW_022752067.1:358666-368669 GCF_011630105.1 Anneissia japonica
ATTACAGTATATTATACCCTTAAACTTTTAATTAAGTGACTCATGTTATCATTGACTCAGTGCTAATGAATAATAAGGAAGCAATTAATAAGTGGATAAAGGTTTGTAAAAAGGGCAGAGCACTAACTCGGATTATGAACAAAATCAATAATACATTTATTATTAATGCATGGAATGCTGTGTTTATGCAATCATAGAGACCTTAAATCGTTCAAGTCAACACAACGCTGCTTAGCAATGATAAACAGTTACACTACGAATGATTGTGCGTTGACCCCACACCAACACAACTTCTCACAATGAATCTCTTTATCTTCCATCAGGTGTTTCATCTGATTAATACATTGTTGTGTTCTATTCATCAAAATCCTGAAACATAACCCTTATTTGGTTCTTGTATTGTAATATAATTCCTTTTTTTATAGAATCTCTTAAAGCAAGTACTCCTAATTCATTTTGATTATATCTTGGTTGTAAAAATGGGTATTATTATCATTATAATTATTATTATTTAATATTGTCCTTATTGTTATTGTTATTATTATTTAAACAGAAAGTATAAGGTTAATGCATTCACAATTGTCATACTTGGGGGATAGGTGTACGTGAGTAGGGGGACAACATGACCCTTCTTCCTTATAGGCTAGTTTGAACGCAAGAAAACAAGAATAATGTGGGAAAAGTTTTTAAAATGATAATGATAATAACAATGATATTTTTGATGTATTCTCGTTGTTATGTGAATATTTTTACTTATGCAATTGTAACACTTTACTTTTTCTGGCATGCTTTTCCAGTAATATTTAGAATGATAAATAGTTATGATGATAATGATAATACATGGTGTACCGCAAGTTTTATGATTTTGTTATTGATACTCGCCAAGCAGACCTTCAAGAAATATAATAACAATGATGTTTTTGATGTATTTTATAATTGTTTTTATGAATATGTTAATTAACCTAATCAATAACTCTAGTTTTTCTATGTGTGATATTTAGTAATATGAATAATGATGGTTAACATTTTTAAATGATAAATATGATGATAATAATCATGATAGTGAAGTTTTGGATGTATTTTAATGTTTAAATGTCATATATTGTTTTTATGAATAATATTTAGTAATAAGGATAATGATGACTTCATTTTTAATGATGATTGTGACAACAATAATATTCATAATAATGATGTTTTCAATGTATTCTTAAGGTTTAAATTTTAAATATTGACTTTTTATATTTAATTATGCAGTTGTAACTCTAATTTATTTAGATCTGTTTTTTTTTCAGAAATATGAATTATGATTATGATTAGGGCCTATGATTGAAAAAAAAAATAGTAATTTGTTTTTTTGTTTTAAATACTTTTTAAAATTTATTATGAATTTTAATTATCATCTTTTCATTTGTACCATCAAATTATTTACATTTTACTGTAATATTTTGAAATTGATCAAATTAAAGTTTTATTGAATTGAATTTGCAAGTTTCATTAACAACTATATTTTGATGTAGAGCTCACCAATATATCAAATATGAAACAACTGAAACAACAAGTAATAATAATCTAGATGATAAATTTTGAGAAAAATGTATTGCCCATATCGGGGAATGATCTCGAATGACCCTACCCAGAATTGTGTTTATTTTATGTGTATACATTCTGAATAGGCCTATTTGGCCTCGATTGCATTAGTGGCAAATGAAATCGAAACATTGAAATTTCAAAATCTAAAGTCTAAAGTAGGCCAAATCCCCTAATGGCAGACATTATTTCAGCTTTAAAAATCTATGGGTGCTAGAGATAAAAAAAATCGTTAAAATTCGACAAAAAACGCGAGTTTTCACCTGCAGTTTTCTGCAGATTCTAAACTAATTCCTCCATGTTCTTACATAATATGGCATCCAAGGATCATGAAAAAAAAAAGTGAATATGTTTGAATTTACTTTTGTTCAACATCACTTTCATAGTACTAAAAGCTGTAAATTATGCCAGAAATAAGCATATAATTAATTATTTTTCACCAGTCGTGTTTTGGTGATTGTGTTTGGAACAGAAAAAAACTAATGGGAGGGACGGTGCAAATACCAAGGTTAACCCACGAAAATCCAAAGGCTTACTTTCAGGCCTCTCGCTAGTGATCGAGCATCCCCTACACTTTTCCGATGAGTGTACTGCGTTCTTTAACGTGCACATGGAGCATATTTCACATGGGACCAACTATTTAACTGCCTATTCCAAAAAAGAATAGTGCACTTTATAGGCCTACTTGCATTTCTTTTATCCAGTTGATTTAACCGGTTGATTTAACCGGTTCAACATCCTTTTCTTAGCGTTTGAAATTTTCCCAGATTCGGACTCATGGGCCGAATTGAGTATCATGATTATTTAAGCTTATAACTAGGATTCAACTGGCATTATTCAACTTGCAGAGTATTGTTGTGATCCGAAGGTCCCAATAGAACATAAAACAAGCAAAAATGGCGAGGTAACAAAATCGTCCCAAAAAAATCGTACGCGTTTTTTTTTTTTTCAAAAATTGGCCAGTTTCACCTAGTTGTTTTCAAGTTGATTCTTGCCGTATGGTACCTTTGGATCATGAAAATACCGATTATGTTTAATTTAACCGGTTCAACATCCTTTTCTTAGCGTTTAAAAGTTTTATTTTTCCCGGATTCGGACTCATGGGCCGAATTGAGTATAATCTGATTTAACATTATTTAAACTTATAAGGATTCAAGTAGCATTTTTCAAATTGCAGGCAGAGTATTTGTTGTGATGCGTAGGTCCCAATAGAACTCAAAACAAGTGAAAATGACGGGGTCAAAAAATCCCCCCAAAAAATCGTGAGCCTTATCATCTTGTTTTTTTCGAAAATTGGCCAATTTTCACCTATAGTTTCTTTCCAGCTGATTCTTACCTTATGGTACATAGGAATTAGTGTCATCTGATTTAACATCATTTAAGCTTAAAACTTGAATTCATTATTGCATCACCCGTTACGTTCATCGTGAACGTGGGTACCTGGTAGGTTCAAACACAGCCTGCGCTGAATACAGCTGCAACATTATGTAATTCCCCCATGGGGCTTGAGTGTGTGTTCCATATGTGCTTAATCCAGTGATCCGGGGGTAATAATTAAGCGCATAGAGGTCCCTACAATATGCGCTATATAATTCGACAATTATTATTATTATTATTATTATTATTATCGTGTATGTATTAATTTCCATTGGTAGTCGTTTCCTTTTTTAAAAAAAATTAAAAAAAAGGTAGATTCTTATCCTACAATCATCATCATCAACAATCATCAACATCGTCAATATCCTCATTACCACCACTATCTTCATTATAATCATCACGTCGGCATCATCATCAATCATCATCATAATCATCATCAATGTCATCATGACCACTACCACCATCAATCGCTATCAATGCCATATCATAACCACCACCACCACCATCATCGATATCACCATCATCACCATCCTAATCATCATAAAGGAATGGCGCTTTAGAAAAATAATAATGAATTGTTTTGATACCTTACCAGGTGGCGTTTTAAATATAAACACTACTATATGTGGAGTTGAAAGACTACGAAGGAGACTTTACAATTAAGCCTAATAACAAATGTGAGTACATTATTGAACAAATCTTTAATTCAATAGTTAAAATGGAATTTTGTCATCATACTATGGTTATTATTTTGACTAAGTTTGTTAGGCATCGAAGGCATTGACAATTTCCTCGACAGAGGCATGCATTGACATGTCTTCGTTCTATTCAACAACAACACACATCCAAGTGACTCGCTAAAACCACTATAATTCCTGAAACACTGGCGCAAAAGTAACGTTATTTACAGCTTGGGGCTTAAATTTGTTACTTCCGTTCGTTGTTTACATTGTAGATTCGTATCTATTTTTTGTTTTAAATTGACATTATATTAAATTTATTATCAAGAATCTTGTCATTATCTGGTGCACAAATTTTAATCAGAATAATCGAAATTTGTTATACCCCGACAAAAATATTTTCCATATTATTTTTTTTAAAGGGAAACGAAAGTAATCGAGGTAGGCCCAAATTACAAGTCTATTAATTGATATTAATATCGTCGTGGGTATGTACCTCCATGATGTCGGTATAAAACAGGCCTATAGCTACCAGTGGCGGATCTAGGAATTCAAAATAGAGTGAACCCATGTAGGGATTTCACAAATGGAATATGACACCTCTATACATCCCTGCTCTAATAATAATAATTTATAATTTTATAATTTTGAATAATTTACGGGGACCGATTGCACACCGCCACCCCCTAGAATCCGCCACTGGTTACAGCTGTCAAATTGTATTTATTCGAAAATAGATAGCAGTTGACCATCTAATATTATTAGTAATAATAATAATATTGAAATTTATAAAGCCCATGGCATCCCTCCAAAATAAATTCCAAATATGAAAAAAGAAAATGAAGGAAACCATAAAAAAATATTATTGCATGAACCGTGGGTGAGCGTCACTCTCTCTCTCTATGTGGCCATATGCACTGCACGGATACTCCACATAAGATGGTATGCTGAGCCCAGTAGCATATGCTGTAAATAGTTTTTTTTAAGTCAAAAGCAACTAGCCTTGCTCATGTAGCCCGAGTTACCATAACTTATAAACTAACATTGACCCCTATCGTCCGACTCAACGACTAAAAGATGCAGATCCAAGCAAATTAATTTTGATAGCCAAACCAATTGTGGTCAAAAAGCAAATGGGCGATCCTAAGCCGTAAAATATCTCCCCATGAACCCCACCCCCCCCCCATGGATTTTATCCAGGATCCTGACCGAGTTTCTCTAGGTAGCCCCTTGTTTCAGACCCCGGTCCATGTTGTTGGATCCATGTCGGCATTTTTTATATTTTTCCCTGATTTACCGACATTTTACTACAAAAATCCTCAAATTGAAATTGACACTACTCCCAGCCAATTTTAAAAGTTAAAAGTGTCTGTGTATATATAAAGAATATAATGTATTGCTGACAGGAAAAAATGTTGCCTTACAGATATTTAATTGTAAGTTAATAACTTACTTTAGTATAAATATTCAATCATGGAATTAATTTTTTTTCATCTTTCAGCTCATGACAGACAGTGCATCTTTAAATTTGGCCCCATTTGAAATGGGCTGGACTCTGGCCTAATGGTATTGCTGACAGCAAAGATAGTGTCTTACAGATATTTAATTGTAAGTTAATAACTTGCTTAGATATACATATTCAATTTGAATTACTATTTTCCCCTTTCAGCTCATGACAATATACCTTTAAATTTGGCCCCTATTGGAAATGGGCTAGGCTAAAAGGCGTTCTTGATGCTCATTAATTTTCACTTTTCTTGTTCACAGTTTTTTTATTTTGCTTTTGCATGTTGAACAAATGCAATCAGTCAGTCAATAAATATTATATCATAACAAATGTTTGTATGAAGCTATAGTAATATATATTTATGTTATAATATTATGTTTATATCAAATATGCTGTATGAATTTATATACTGTATTCATTTTTATCGAATGGTACACTTTTATACATTTTATTTACACATGATAATCGAATGCTAAAATAATTTGTTCACACAATTGCAATCTACTAGGCCTACCGGTACCCAATACTGTGTACTAGTATTTATGAATCCTCATTTATTCTGTGGTATGATGATAATATATGATAATGCTGATATGAAGAAGTGTTAAGTACTATTCTGTTGTATCATCATCATTGTCCATACATTGCTGAATACGATAATGTTTGAGTTGAGGTGCTCACTATTTTTTTTTTATTTATGTGTTTGCTATTTCGTTATAATTCTTTCTCTTTTTCTAAATATTTTTTTCAATATTTTTCTATTCCAGGGATTTAGACAAAGAATCCACAATTATCAGGAAAGATGTACGGCTGTTACGTATATCCGAACTTGATTTCAGTGCTTGTAAATAAATATAAAATGAAATTGTGCATTTCTTCTCATCTTTTTCAATGTCTGTGTTTATGCCAAAAGTGAAGAATTTCTTTATCAATATTACCTACTTTGTCTATTAAGCTAGCAATTAAATCCTATCGAAGACGCCCTCGACAAAATGCATAAAACCGGAAATGACGTGGTTGCTAAGCAACAAGCTCATGCATAATCATGAATATTCAGTAACACCTGTTCTAATTAGACTAACAATAAAATCTTTTTGGTCGATTTTGTCAAAACTGAGCTAAAAGTTTTTATTGTTAGTCTGATTAGCACAGGTGTTACTGAATATTCATGAGCTGTTGCCTAGCAACCGACGTCACTTCCTGTTTGTAAAATTATACGGTCCTTTCGAGGACGCCTTTAACAAAATACATAAACCGGAAATGACGTGTTGCTAAGCAACAAGCTCATGCATAATCATGAATATTCAGTAACACCTGTTCTAATTAGACTAACAATAAAATCTTTTTGGTCGATTTTGTCAAAACTGAGCTAAAAGTTTTTATTGTTAGTCTAATGAGCACAGGTGTTACTGAATATTCATGAGCTGTTGCCTAGCAACCGACGTCACTTCCTGTTTGTAAAATTATACGGTACTTTCGAGCGCCCTTAACAAAATACATAAAACCGGAAATGACGTGGTTGCTAAGCAACAAGTTCATGCATAATCATGAATATTCAGTAACACCTGTTCTAATTAGACTAACAATAAAATCTTTTTGGTCGATTTTGTCAAAACTGAGCTAAAAGTTTTTATTGTTAGTCTAATGAGCACAGGTGTTACTGAATATGCATGAGCGTAGCCTAGCAACCGACGTCATTTCCTGTTTTGTAAAATTTGACAGCACCTTGCTCTGAATTTTTTTGTAATTTGTTTGTATCGTGAATATTTAGAAATATTAATCTTTATTATAAGATATAGTAGTAGCCTATAGTATTGGTATATTCGATTCCAACTGATTACCGGTATAATATATTTAATTCGGATTATAAACTGATTAATATAATTGAAATATATATTATTAATGCAATTACGACAAAGAAAGTACAGACAATGATGTATTTCAAATTACACATCAGTTAACTTTTATTTCTTATAATATACTACGAAATGTACCGGTATATAAACGTAATATAAATAAAATACGAAGATTGTAGTTTTATATAATATAACATAATGCTTAGGCCTAATTATATTTAAGTATATAATATCGTTGGAGGATTACTTGTTCGTTGTAGAAGAAACATAACATGCGAATTTAATTAAATTCCGATGATCCAGTGGTATAAAACTTAATAAATATATCCGCGAGCGATTATTTGCAGAAGACCACATAAATCCGGCTAATTATATTACATTGTTTTCCGGCAATTTAATATACATTGTGTTGCAGTGACAATGATTGTACATCGATCTCGCACTTCTTGATGAATCGGTAGAGTTGACCCGAGACACTGAAATAAAAGAGATTTAACTAATGAGAAATACATTAAAAATATATTTTTTATGAAATTCATACTTTCATGAGGTATAACATTATTCAGAAATATAGAATTAATATTGTTTAATTGATTAATTACATTATGTAACGTGTACATGGTAATAAAACGTTATTTTAATAATGATTTCGGTGCGTTCTCTCCCCACCGTCCCCAACCCCATCCCCTAATCGAAAAGGTCCACATTTTTAAGACAGTAAAAAATGTACTGAACAAAAATTTTTTAAATTTTTGTAATAAAACTTAAAAGCGAATATTGAATCTTAACATTTTAGCCAATACTCTGTAACGTCATACAATACTAAGTCTGTAGCCCTCTTCCCCTTAAACAATTGGTCCATTTGGTATGATGACAACGTCTTATGTTTCTATCTGAGCATTATTATTATAGAATACTTAATGTATCGAAAAACGAGTACAGGGCAGGAAATATGTATGTATGTATGTATGTATGTATGTATGTATGTATGTATGTATGTATGTATGTATGTATGTATATATGTATATATATATATATATATATATATATATATATGTATGTATATAAGGAATATAGGAAAGGAATACCATGTATATGGACTTGAGAAACACTTTATTGGAGAAAACCAATTTTTCGACCTATCCTTGCGTCTTTATCAAGATACCAAGGATAGGTCAAAATATTGGTTTGCTCAAATAAAACAACAAAAATGCTGATAATATATCGAAGAACGAATGCAATACATTAAAATGGATTAAGATAAAAAAGATTAAATATACAAACGTTAACGGTATTTAACAAAAATTAAAAAATTTTTTGTTCAGTACATTTTTTACGCTGCATTCTATTTTAATGAATTTGTATATATGCGATTGTTATAGCCATATTTAAATTAAAGCGCATTTTATGACCATAGATCGTTTTTAAGACACTATATAAATAGTATTACACTTTATTAAATTAATTAAAATGATTTTATTTAATTTTAAAGAGTACTTGGAGTTGAATTTTAGAATCTAGGTTGCAAAAACATGTGCCTACGATAAGGTATGTCATATGTTGTTACTGTTGTTTAAATTTACGCTGCATTCTATTTTAATTAATGTGTATATATGCGATTGTTATAGCCATATTTAAATTAAAGCGCATTTTATGACTATAGATCGTTTTTAAGACACTATATAAATAATATTACACTTTATTAAATTAATTCAAATGATTTTACTTAATTTTAAAGAGTACTTGGAGTTAAATTTTAGAATGTAGGTTGCAAAAACATGTGCCTACGATACGGTATGTCATATGTTGTTACTGTTGTTTAAATTTCCACTCAGATACTCCGGTTTAATGCCGCAATTAAATCCATGTAAGCCTACAGGCTTGTACAACTACAGTGCAGAACACAGAGGGTCTGTGGTACAACAGAGTAGACGCTTTACTTACCTTATATACATTTTCCAAAATTAGAAGAAACACCATTCCGAACTAAAATCCTGCTAATGATATTACATTGTGTTATGGCAGTTTAAAATAGGTATACATTGTGTTCCGGTGACAATGATAGTACATCGATCTCGCTCTTCTTGATAAATCGGTAGACTTGACCTGAGACACTGAAATGAGAGATTGAACTAGTGAGAAATACATTCAAAATGTATATTTTATGACATTCATACTTTCATGAGGTATAAAATTGCAAATTCAGAAAATATAATTAATTGATTTAATATCATTATGTAAAGTGTATATGTTAATAAAACGTTAATTTAATAATTATTTGGGTGCGTACCCTCCCCACCGTTCCCAACCCCATCCCCTAATCGAAAAGGTCCACATCTTTAAGACAGTCAAAAATGTACTGAATACAAAATTCGTTACTTTTTTTAATAAAACTTAAAAGCGAATATTAAATCTTAACATTTCAACTAATACTCTATTGGAACCCCTGCAACTTACAATACCAAATCGGTGGCACTCTTCCCATACAACAATTGGTCCATGTGGTATGATTATAACGTCTGATGTTTCTATCTGAGCATTGTTATTATAGAATACTTAATATATCGAAAAACGAGTAGTGTAGGAAATATATAATATATATATATATATATATATATATATATATATATATATAGGCCTATATATATAGTTTTTATCAAAATATTGGTTTTCTCCAATAAAGTCCATACATGTGGCTCGTTTCCAAAATGAAACACGTGCAACCTCACAATGTTTTGTATATATTATACATATATACATATATATACACATATACACACACACACACACACACACACACATATATATATATATATATATATTCAGTGTATAAAAACAACAACAATGCTCATAATATATCGAAGAAGGAATGCAATACTTTAAAATGTATAATATACAAATATTAAATATACAGACATTAATGGCATTAAGATCACTATGCTGCTTTCTATTTCATTAATTTGTATATCTACGCGATTGTTATATATATATATATA